>NW_010426606.1:51597-81130 GCF_000710305.1 Buceros rhinoceros silvestris | reverse complement strand
GGAAGAGTGAATTCATCCTGCAGGTATCCAGAAGATGGTCCTTCCTTCCTTAAAGTCTTTGTCATTGTGCATAGAGTTTAGAGATGGACCCAAGCTGGATACCAGGAGGCAAACGACTGTGTTTGGGGTAGGGCAGCAAATCTGAAGGCAGTATCCGAGTCCCTTTCGCATCTGCATCTGGGTCGTTGCTAGAGCCAAAAGTGAAACACTGGGAGGGATGTTCTCAGGGCTTAGGTCTGGGTGACTTGAGAGTCCAGTTAAGCCTCACAGATTCCACTTTTTTTTAGTATGATTTATTGGGGGAGGCCAGCAAGACTCCACAAGTTGACATCATCCCCACTGTCTCCTGGAATTACTGCTGTCACCCAGAAGGTACCAAAAGGCTTTTCTTGGCAAAGAGACCACGTCTCTGATTGCAAACATAAAAACTTTCCTCTGAATAGTAGTAGATTGGCTTAAGCAGATGATACTTCTTTGTGTCCTTGCAGCACGATTTCTATGGCTGTGTGAATGAGCGTGTGACACAGCAGCAGGTGTTCAGCAAGTTTCAAGCAGATCATTAGTTGCTTTGTAAATTGGTCTTGTCTGATGTAGTGGAGGCAGAGAGGAGGGCATTTAACCCGCTGGCTGGGAGGTTGACCTCAATGAAGCTGTGTAGGAGTTGCATCTTCTGATAATTATATGAATTATATTCTGAGGAAACGCTCATTTTCCTTGTATTTAAATCAGGTAGAACTTGACTTTTTACTTTCCCCCATTCCATTTTCACCATTTTTTCCGCACAGGACTACTTATCTAATCAGCCACTAGTGTTTTCTCTGACAGTCTCGCAGCTGTAGTGACACTCAGTCTCAGTCACATCAAACAAGTAAATGACTTTCATTCACAGCACCTTTTGTCTGATCAAATAGGTAATTACTATGTGAAATTAAAGGCTTCTTTAACAAAAAAGTTCTATATTGTTCCTGACTGACAGAAGCGATACAAAGAGAAAGTGCCGTGATTCAAATGCCGTGGTGACACCAGCCCCATCTTTGAAGCAATCAAAGGCATTATTTATACACACTCCACTCATTGCAGCAAAAATACAAACCTGGCAGAGTCAGACTGACAGACTGCCTTTAATCTTTGCTACCCCCCAGAACTCTCTTTTTTCCTTTTTTTTTTTTTAAAGAAGAATAACAGTTTATGCAAATAGTAAATATGACAGGAAGATGTAGATACTTGAAATGCATTAGTGGGATCAGTGCAGTTCCCACTATCGGTAAGTAGGGTACTGTCTCGGATTGCCGAATGATAACAGGCTAATTCATGCCTTGGCTTTGGGGACTAGCGCTGCTGATTTCATTGAAGCAGAAGGCAAAACAAAGGCACCTTTTTGAAAATGAAGAATTTCAATATTTATCCCCAGCATCTTTCTAAAGGCAACTCTTCATCCTCTGTTCTCTCTCTCTGTCCTTTAATCACTTCATCTCTCTGTCAGTGAGCATCATTCTCTGCTCTCTGCATCTTACCTCTGGGAGAGGTAGATTTACCGCCAAGGTGCTTTCAATCCAACTTTCACAAAGGACTCATGATAGAAAATGGAATGGATACAGTTTCTCAAAATCCTTCTCTTTAACGAGGGCCACAGGGTCACTGCAGCGAGCAGAACTAATCGGGGAGTACCGTGCTGCCCCATTAGCCTGTGCAGGGAGGTAAAGAGAAATGTAAACATAAAGTAAATATGCCTGTTTGTTTATCAGTTATTAGTGGCACGCAGCTGCCAGGGACAGAGTCAAGGTCGTGTTTGAGCAGGTATCTGTGACAAGAGATTGCGGTTCTGAATTACGCCAACAGGGAGATACAGAGTATTTGCACTTGCCTTTCCGGTGTCCTGGGCCAAGTGGGTAAACTTTCAGTGTAATCTGCTTGTTTTTTCCCCTCGCTGCTTGCCAGGGAAACTTGAATTTATGGAGCTGGTTTTAAGTTAGGGGATATGATGTGCTGAGATCAGTACCCCACATGGCTGCTCCCACGAGGGCATCCCGTGGGTTCAAGCTGGGGCTGTGCTGCCAGCTCTGGTACCTGTGCTGAGTCAGACCGTAATCATGGAGCTGCTCCTGTCAACTCCAGTGGTGTTCGTCACAGAGCGATGTATTACCCTGACACGCTCTCCGAACCCAGACGTTTACCGGTACGTAAGGAATACTAATAGCAATGTGCTGCAAGAGTATAATCTCGCCCTGCTCTGTGCGTTAAGCGGAGCATATGCTTTGTACCCGTGCTTGGTACACCTGAGCGAGTTCTAGAGGTGAGATGACAGCACAGATGAAGTTTCTCAGCAGCAATCTCAGATCTTGGAAAGAATAGATTCCCCTCATCTACAGGAGTAGCACGAAGCGAGCTAAAAGCCAGTACTGAACAGTACCGGCAGGAATTGCTGGCCACAAACCACTTTGGATCAAACTGTGGGTCATAAATCCAGCTGGTTCACAGACTCATTTACCATTCTCCAAGCCTGCATCTTCCATGCCCTCCGCTCTTCACCGCAGTGTCCCCACTGAGCACAATTGAGTGTGGAGTTTTATTAGAAGCAGGGCTGCTTGTGGAAGATCAAATGGCAATTGTAGCCAAAAATAGGATTCTTTTCCTCATCTGCCTCTTAGCTAGGAATAGGAGACCAATCCTTTCTCTGCAGCCCACGCTGAACATGAGGTTATTCATTAGGACTAGTCGGGAGCTCAAATTAGAACATAGCTGCCAGTCGTTGGGTAGTTCATCATGTGGAGAGCAGACCACTTCATGGCTTCCACAACCGCAGGGGTGTCAAATGAACCTCAAGAGGCTGTTTTTAACTTACACATCACCAAACGGCTGGAGTACAGATTGCTTGGAAGGTAGAGCATGAGCTCCTTGCTCCCAGGGCTGTTCCGTCCCAGGAGTCCACCTGCCTGCTCTCACCATGCCCAGCAGCAGTAACCTCCCGGGAGTCCTGCGGACCAGTCCCTTCTCACAAGCCCTGGGTAAGGGCAGGGTTTGGAAGTGGGATTTCAAGGTGGGATTTTGTTTTATAGTTATATAGGGTTTCTTAAACATTTGCAGGTCAATTCAATCAGCTAGAAAAGAAGATGTGCAAAATACGTGCTTGGCATTGAAATGCCTCCAAAGCCTGGAAGAATCACTGTATGTGGATGTGAGCTTTCGCTATTCTTGCATGAGGTTTATCATAGCTAAGGTTTAGCAGCATGGGATATTTCTACCTGTGAACCGAAGCTGCTGCTTTTGCCGATTGACAAAGGCACTTAATGGCGTTTGCAGGTCTATAGGAAAACGTAGGCTGAAAAGCTTAAGGGAAAGATGTCTAGCAGAGACCTGAATGGGTGCTAGGAAAAAAAAAAATAGAGTAAGAAATACACAAAATGGAAAACTACAAAAAATGATCTTATAATGTCCATTTAATGACAGCGTGGGAGTGGAATGAATAGATAAAAAGGCCATGGGGAATAAAGACAGCAATACACTTCACTTAACGTAGCAGCAGAGATCCCGTTTGCAAAGCTTCTGGTGTCGGAGCGTAGCCCGTTACCAGGAAATGTGCACTCCAGCAATGGAAAGTTTGATTTCTAACCTTAGATACAATCTGTTTTCTTGGATTTGTTTCAAACTCTGCAGTGCCAGCTGCATAAAATACCACTAAGCTTTTGCACAAAGAGACATTTATAATCACTTTACCCCGTAGCAGAAAAAAAAGTCTCCATTTAGACACTCATTTTGAGTTCATAGGCACATTAAGGACAAACTTCAGATCTTAATGAGGTGTAGGAGGGTTTTTTCCCCCCTTTAGTTCTGTTTTCTGTTCTCTTATAGATCATACTATATTTCAGAGCATTAGGAAAAGAGACTGAATCCTTAATGTAATGTGAAACAAAAGAAAAATTCTGAACTGCAACAGAGATGAACTTCAGAATTGTAATCTCTTTAAATCCTGATCCAGCTCTCACTGAAGTCAATGGAAAGGCGTCAATTGATTTCGGCTTCTAAAGCTCTGTGGGTTATGTTGGTTTTTGTCTTGTTAGTATTAACAACTTGCACTTCCTTCTTCTGAATTTTTTCTAGTAAGTTTATAAATATAAAAGCCTTCTAAAAGCCACTTTATTATTAAAGTTGTGGTGGTTGAGCTTAGTGCTGCCTGGAGGTAGTGGTTTACAGAGAAAGGGTTAAATCCAGACCTTCTCCTCCTTTCCTAATCCCTCCTCAGTCGTTTCATCCCTCCACACCATTTTCCATCCATCTTTTGGAGTATTCCTGTCCAAAGTGCACACCCCGTCCCAGCACAAATGGTTCGGAAATCACCGAGGGAAGTGCTGTGGTCTGTGTGCGCAGCCCCTGCTGGCTGCTAAACCAGTCCCCTGTGGAACAGCCTTTCCCTGGGAGCAGGTTCCTCGCAGTGTGTTACTGCATCCCTGTGTCCTTGATCCCACCGCAAGAGTTTCTCAAGCTTCTGAGTTTGTGTTTGTTCCTTAATGGGAGGAAAATAAAAACACTTCAGACATCTTTACTTTGGGGAAGCCAAGTTGGATTAGAGCATTCCTTTTTTTTTTTTTTAGTCAAAAGTCACATTGTTTGGGGGGGGGGTGTTAGATTGAATTTTCTTCTCTCCCTGGTGAGAAGTGACCAAAGAGCTCGATACTAGGGACGCTTTTCAGTAACCAAAATGCTGTAACTGTGGAATATTTTCATTTCACAAAACCTCACCTTTCAGCAGAGACACCAGTTGTGAAAAGCATGTTCATGGTTTTGTCTTAAAGCACAGATCTGATCAGTGATATCAGGCTATTTAAAGCGTGAACATAAATATTAACAAAGGGCTCTGTATAATTCAATATTTGCTTGTCAGCCTGTGTCCTCTTGCCCAACGTTTGTAGCTGGATACCAAAGGTTTAGTGTTTTTTTTTCTTTCTTCTAGAATTTTGTACTTCAGACCTGAGAAGCTTGCTTTGATTATTTAAAAAAAAAAAAACCAAACAAAAAAACGCCATCGTATCTCAACCCTTTATTTGCATCTGATCGTTTTGGCTGTGTTCTTTGTGTCGCTGGTTGGCTTTGATTCTTGTTAAATGTTTGCAAGTAAGAAGAGAATAAAGAATGTGAACAAAAGGCTTTTAAGGGTGTATCCTGCTGGAAAGCAACCTAGAAGTCATGACCATGAAGAAAAGTCCTAGTACGGTAGCTTTTATGTGTGCTGCCTTTTACTTTTGCAGATCTTCTTATCTTAAATGTACTTTCTCATTGCTTTTCACGACAGATTTTTACCACTGACAGTAGAAATGGAAATGTTACGTACCTATCACTTGTGTGCAAAAGTTAAGATTGGAATGGAAAGGGTGGTCACCTCTGTCACTCCACCATATCAAGCTTACTAGGTATGTTAGTAGGAAAATGAGTCAAATCCTACTGTATCTGGTTTATTTAGCATTGAGCCTTTTCAGATAAAACCAGTTATTTCTGGTAACTGTGGGACAATTCCTATCAAATAAGTATCCAGTTAGGATCCAGTCCGACTCTGGTTCACTCCTTTGGTAATTGCCACTGATTTCAGTAGTTTTAGAGCAGCTGTAGAATTAGAAAATTGTTGGAATTTGCCATTAGGATCATATAAAAACTGTGGTTTTGTTGAGCATAAGGGAACATTTGGTAAAATAAGTAGATTGTGAAGGTGTATTACCCTGCAGCGTAACATTAAATAGCAGACATTGACTTCTCAGCTCATGTGTGGACTTGTATTTTTTGTTCTTGAGTACCCCCAAATACAGGAGCTGTTTAAGTGGGTAACTGGTGGGTGAACTTGGTTGCCCAAGTATGAAATCAAGTATTGTTGTTTGTGATAGGCACCGGTATAGCTGACGGTACGTTTTGAGTTGGTGAGAGCTGGGGACCAAGGTGTGCCAGAGGAAATGGAAGGATTTGTTGTTTGCCCTGGAGTTTTTCAAATAGTAGCTCTGAGAGGGTCCCAAGTGACGTTCTGGAGGGAATACTTAGTGGAAGAGCTGCTGGCTGGCGCGCCTGGCCTGGGTCACAGCGAACAACCGCGGAGCACAGAGCAGCGTGTGGCTGCTCTGGTTTTGTGCACAGGTTCCAGTACAAGGCTGTAAAAGATGTACAGTCTTGACGTGCGAGAATGTAATCTTGACTCTACCACTGATCTGCCCTTGAATTCTGTGCAGATTTCTTCAACCTCTTGGTCAGTTTGCCCCGTGGAAGGACAATTCATCCTACTTGAAAATAGTTATATTTTTGGCTAAAGAATAAAACTCTTAAGCATTTTTTCCTTTTCTTCCCTTCTGCTACCTCTGTTAAGGAGGATACTAAAGGAGAGCCAGCTCCAGGTTTCCCAAGACTGTGGGTGAATTGAAGAGGCTGGTTGCTCCTGCCAGAGGAGCGGGGTTGGAGCTGGGAAGAGGATGGAGAGGCCGGGAGGTGCTGAGCTGCGTAAGGAGTGTTGCTCTGTGTCTGCTCGGTGGGATAATTGGCGGTGGTGGTTTTGGGGTGACCTCTTGGCTACGAGATGTTTCTGTCCAACTGAAAATCTTGAGGAAAAGGGGACAGTCTGCAGCTTGCAAGGCATGTGAAAAGCAAAAGTCTGTAACTGTGAATGTGTGCTGTAGTCACTCAAATCTTGTTTAGAAAGGGCATAATATCTTTGCCAAACACATTTGCAGTGTTGAAGCTGCTCATAATTACGACCTTCATGAATTTATAACACTGTATGCTCCAGCAATGGAAAAGGCTCCTACACTTGAGTGATGAGATTTTGATAAAATGGGATTTAAATATTCTATTACTAGAAATGTTATATTAAATGATGAGGAGCATTCAAATACTGCCTGACTTTCACCATGTGATGTGAACTACATTATGCTTGGGTCAATTAGGCTATTTTAAACCCATGGCTTTCTTGCATTAATCCTTTTCATAGAAAGCCAGTGTTCCCTCTGAATTTCACCATTTCCCTCCTATGGCCTCCCCTCATACAAAGCAATGTCTCCTGCTAGCAGATCCAGTAGGCTCTGCTTTTTTCCCCCTTTCTCTGTACTACCGTGTGAGCTACAGTGCGTGCCCACTGGGAATGGGTTAGCCTTGATCCAACTTGAAATAGGTTCCTCTAGATAGACTCCCAGCTCCTGCTTGAATCTCCCAAGATCAGGCTGTCTCATATTTGTCGTACCTCATGCCCAGCTCATATGTAGCCCCCACAGGGCTCCAGAGCGATCAGAGGCAGAGGGTGGTGCTTGTGGGGGTGTACAGAGGTGTTAGTACAGCTGAACATCTAGGGAGCAGCTTTGTCCATGTCTTGTAGCAGGTTGGTCATTTCTCTCAGGGGAGAGAGGGTGGCTGCTCTGAGTATTTATTTCCTATATTGTGGCTAAAAGCTTAACACAGATCAAATGGGAGTGGGAACTTACGGCACCCTCAATACATGCACACAGACACTCTACATTTCATGGTGAAAATGGAATAAACTGTCGCCCCAGTGACATTTCTAATGCTAAGAGAAGGAGAGATAGTAGGAAAGAGCCACGAAGCGGGAGGGAGGGAGGGAATGTGGGAGTTGGGACCACACCGGTATTCTGGAACAAGGTGGAGGAGAGGTTTGCCCCAGAACGTATAGCTGCAGTCCAGGTGATCAGTAAATCATTACGTGTGAGTTGGTTAATCTCGTATGTCTGTGTGGGGTTTTGGGGGAGGGTTTTTTCTGTGTGTGTTTGATGGGCTTTTTGTTTTCTTTTCGTACTCAAGCGGTCTCTAAAGCAGAGCCGGCACCCCTGTAAGTCACCGGCACACCGTGATGATGCATGTCAATCTTACTGCTGTTTCATGACCAAGAGTTGACCCGATCCCTCTCATATACCAGGTGATTTCAGTGATTCAGTATTAAAACACAATCTCTTTAGTGGAACTGGAAAGAGATAAATCCTGTACTATTAAACCCTTAGTCCAATATTTTGAAATGTGCTGAGGCCACATAATTCTTAATCTTTTTTCATTTTTCAAAAAGAAAAAAACCTGCAAGACCTGGAAGATCGCTCAGTGATCCTCCATCCGTGATGTTTTCTGGCACAGCTGGCAAACGTACAAAGGCATTGGATCCGAATCAAGCCAGAATTAAGTTTAAGCTCAAGAAACTTTGTTCTTGGTTTCGATTTTCAAAGCTGCTAATCCTAAATTATCATGAGAAAACATGTTTAAAAAAGACATAAAGGCATCAGAGTAGCTGAGCTTTCAAATGGAAAGTCAAGTCCACCCTGCTGTTTGCACCCTCTTCGCTTTGATACAAATGGGACATAGTAACTGTGATCAGGCATAATTCTGTTTTCCTAAACCTGCAAACTTTTTTTCCCATTTACAGAAATCTGAAGAAAGCTATTTCTGTGAGCCATTGCAAGAAAACAAACAGAACATACAATAAACCATCTCCACCCCACACACAAATCAGTTCTTGGTGCAGCCTATGCATTTTCTGAATGTTTTGTCACATCTGGTTGGTGTAAGCGGTGTTTTGTGTAGCATGAATACCAAAGGCTACAACCATCCCACAAAGCTCAAGTTTTGATGGCACAGTTGAAACGCAGAAGCCTGTGGCTCACTAATGAAACCCAGACAAGCAAGCAGCAAGGGGAGTAAAGGCAGGGTTGTATTAGGGAACGTTTTTATTATTTTATCACTTTTCATATTGACATCGCAGGCAATTGTCTGTGGTGGACTTTTGCTAGCTCCTCTTTCAGGGATAGTTAAAGGTCATGCAATTTGGCCAGAAAAAGATGAGCCATGTTTACAGGCTAAAAAAAAAAAAAAAACCTTTTGAGGGATGTTTGAGACAACGGAATCTACCAGCAAGAGATATTATCTGGACAGGAATTTTTAAACGTAAAAAAAAAAAAAAAAAAAAAATCAATGTTCAGACAACATCACAACTTGCATTTAGAAGCAGCACATTCTAAGTATATGTTTTAAAACAGCCATAATGCATAGGGTGCAGATTGATCATGAAAAAACTTTTTAGAGGTTGTTCCATTCTTGCAGGAATGAACAGAACATTGAGTTTTCCAGTTCGCAGGATTGAGTCTGCCGGTGTGCGTTCATTTAAGCAGTCTGCTTGCTTGTCTGTCACCACGTCTAAGGTAAACCCAGAAAGCATCCCATACAGAAAAAAGCTGAAAAAAAAAACAAACCTCTTAAATTACCAGTCCTGGATTCTGTATATCTGTGAGCATGGTCATGAACAGACAGCAGCACTAAATACTAGTTTTCATCCCCATTAGCATCTCAATGTGTAATTATTATTGTTTGTATAGCAGCAAACAACAAATGTCATCCCCATTGCTAAAAATAAGAAGGTTACCAGTAGGTTTCCTGAAAGTTCAAACATTTCATTAAATGGTTTTATGTTAGGTATGTAACTGTGCTGGTGATAATATAGTGTAATGGTAATATAATAGAAGCTACAAATAACATTTTATGACTGTTCTGTTCTCTACACTACTAGTCTAAATGGTTTCCCTTACAAACCAAGCAGAAGGTATTTTATAACAGTGTCTTAAAACCTCCTAATTAGCAGCAGTTTTAAGATACACGCTTCTTGGCAATCTTTTGGGGATCGATAGAGAATAACTGTAGCAGACTTTAAATCTTCTGCCTGGAAAGATTATCCTAATTCTTCTTCTAATTCCCTTGTCCCCAGGCACTGTGACTGGAGATTTCCTTAACAAAACATTGTTGTGCTGGCTTCCCTGGCATGTAGGTCAGGCACTCCAGAACCACCATATCCCATGCACTGGTTGCATGGGGTTGGACAAACCCATTTTCTTATCACACCCCAGAAGATGTCAAACCTCCACGTTTAACTGTACAATTAAAAAAATCTGTGCAATAGGTGGGACTCCCATTGATTTGTGCTGTTTTTTCCTCCAGAAGAAAATCTCCACATGGGTTCACTTTCCATGGGGTCTTTTAACTCTGTTATTTATCATGTCTCCTCAAAATGCATCACTAAGATGATCACAGGCATTTACAGAGGCAGCAAAGCTGCGGAGGGAACTCTCTTTAGGATGACACCTCAGTCCCTGTTTTCTGAGGCACCGGTTTGCCATGATTTAGTGTTGTGTGTATCAGTTCTAGAGATGTGTCATATTTGATGTCCTCAGCGCTGCTTTTCCTCCTTTCTGTGCTGATTGGTATAATTTATATGAATGCTTTAAACCCCCCGCTGTGTCTAGTCTGCTTGGAATGCACATATAATTACCAGCCCATCTCCCAGCTTTGTTTGGCTATGTGGAAGTATTTTTAAATCTGTTTTAGTTCTGCCAGTGGATACGCACCCACGCACATACACACACAGTTTGGGTGCCTGGTTACACAGTCTTTATAACACGCTGTGCCTCCCTGATAAGGCCTTCTCCAGAAGTGAACAAAATGTCTCAAAGATAACAGTATTCTGAAGCACGATGTACGGAAGGGAAAGTTGTGGGGTTTTTTATTCTTGCTGGGCTAGCAGTATGACTCAAAGCAGACAGGCTAATTTGAATGAGATTCAGGTTTCTGGTACTTAAGTTTTTCTGCAGTTTGCAAAATGATGTTTTTAAGCTCACTGGCAGCTACGTGCTGTCATCCTGATGAGCAGGTGAGCCATCCTTAGAAAAGAACAAGTAGTCTCTTTGGTCAAGATTCAGACAACTTCTCACCCATTAGCTCTTAGGAGGTGCGGAGATGGAGGGCTATCTGCAAAGGCGTCACATTCTGCAGTGAATCATTCCTCTAAAGCAAGTATTAAAATGTAAATAAAATACTACAGGCTTTATTTTTGACAGACCCTCAGAGGCTCCCGTTGCCTTCGGTAGGTTTGGTATTGGTACATATCAATAATGTGATCTGGAGCTCGTATGCTACAGGCTGTGCTTTTAAAACTCAGGGTCTGCTTGTGAAAATGGGATTCACAACGTGTAAACAGTCAAGTCTCTTCAGCTTCCTCCTACTTAAAAAAAAAAAAAGGCTTAAAACCAAAGGAGTTGCTGTCCTTCAGAATCTACTTGCAGCACTAGTTTGTAGAGGATCAATATACAAATGTTGGAGCTCTAGTTCTGTGTTTCAGGGTTACTCATTTTCTCAGCTGATAGTACATCAGCCTTTAATCCCCCCAAGTGACTTTCACTGTTGCATAAACTGCCAAATTTGCATTTGTTTTGAAGAGTTTGTTTGCTCACAGAGGTTTCAAAAGCTTGAAAATCAAAATGTAGCCACTGGTCTCTAGATATTATGAATTCTGTAGTTTGTTATTCCACTATGGAGACTAATAAGAAAACTGATTTCATTTGCAGTTTCCATAAAGACCCCGTGCTCCAAGGAGCAGTTGCTGTAGCCGGCGCATCTGCATTACCCACAGGGGTTCTCTGGGAGAGAGAGCAGTCCAAACCTCTGATCCGCTCGAGTAGTCGCTCCCCTCCCTCCCGTTATTTTCCTTCCTTTAAAAGGCATTTTCTAGCAACATCTGTCCTTCTAGCATGGCTGGGAAGCGCACACCTGTATGGAAACAGGAGACAGATGAATGACCACGTCTGGGTTCTTCTGCATAAAGATGCAAAACAAACGTTAACCATCGAGACCATCAAGTTGCTGTGGATACTCCCTGGAGTACACGTTCTCTAAAACCACGCAAAATCTGCTTGGCAGTTTGTGAAATGTGTCATCTGGTTTCCATATGTTTCCTTTCCAAATTCATAGCAACGTCAGAAAATATAGCGTTGCTTCGTAGCACAGAGGGCTCGGGTCCCCCAGTGAAATCCCCTGCCCAGCATGGCTTAGATGTGCACTTTTCCCCCAGGAAGTCGATGACTTGTAATGCCATGTGTAGAACTGTGGTTCTATCCCACGTCACTTGCTGCAGAGAGAGCATCTTGCACACCCGTGTCGCGTGGAGGTAGACATCATTTTAAGTGGAGGTGATGGTCTGATTTTCACCACATGCTTGATTTTTATGACAAGAACAAAACATGTCAGGAGGGGAATGCCATGTTTTTCCTGCTGAAGCTCTCCCTGCTTTGCCTTCCCATGTTGTGTTCACTGTGTTCTGGTATTTAACTGGAGTTACTGGTGACCTGAGATCTCAAACATGCCTGTTTATGCTGTTTCGACCTTGCCGTTCATCACCCGCAGACACAGACTGTCAGCCAGTTCTGGGTGGCAATAGGTGCAAGTCCATTTGAGTTAGGGAAAAGGAGGGAATAAAATCTGAGGTCTGTTTGCCAGTCAGATGTTTCAGGCATTTAGGATTGCATTATAAAAGACTCAGAGGATGTCCAGTATGTAACCTTGGCAATGTTTCCAAGCAGCAGCCTGCCGTAGCTCTGGCGTGTGCAGATGTTTATGCTCCTGGTTGCAGACGTGGCTGGGAAGGTGCCTTGGGTAACCGAACAATCCCTGTACCACACTCCAGATCAGATGCCCCACGAGTGCTGCACAGGTTGGGCAAAGGGTGGGGGTGCGATAATGTGACGTTATTTTCCTCCTTTTTAGCAGCGAAGTAGTCAGCGTCACTTTAAATCCTCATTAGAATTCAGAGCCCTAACATTGCCAACACTGTTCCAGGATTAGAATTTGGTAATTAATTTAATCCTCTCCCCTTCTTCATCCTCGCGGATTCTGCAGTGGCGAATGGTAAATCCTTAAGACTGCAGTAGGAATAAAGGGTTAAAATCCCAAGGCCTGGATTAGGTGGGATTGCAGAAAGTGCACGAACAATTCTCGGTGTGTGTCTTATGATGTGCCAGCTTCTCGGGAGCAAACTGCTGAAGCACAAAGCAGGCAGAGTCCCTGGCTATTAGCGGTATTTAGTTACAGCAGATAAGATTTGGGGCTACGTTTGCTGAGCATGTCGCTGCAATAACTCACTTGTTTGTTACAACTGTTTTCCAAAATCACAGGATTGTTCCCTAATGTGTTGGTGAATAATGTGTTTATTATTCTTGTCTGCAGTAAAGGGCATCTCAGTGCCTGGAAAATCACTCATGTACTAAAACCATTGCCATTTTATCATTTTAATAGAATAACAATTTTGTATAATGTTGCAAATATTACTCTCCAATATACGATGGTGGCAGTAACAGCGGAAGACGGGCACTTTTATAGCACAAAGTTATTACCTTGTTTAGATTATCAGATAAAATTTTTACCGTTACATTAAAATGAAAACGAAATGAAGACCAATAAAACAAAGAAGGGCCCCGTCCAAGCAGAAGCCCTGGGAGGTTGGCTGCTGGCCGTGGGGGGCTGCCAGCCTGCATGGAGGGCGCTCGTCCAAGGAAGCCACGCTGAGAGGTCGCCAGCTGATTTTGCGTGGAGAAATTCCACTGCCCAATACACTACTGCCGATGGAGGATAACTTCTTGAAATGTTTTTAAGGTATAGCAGTAAAAGGGAGGAATACGGAGGAAGCCTCAAGCTCTCTCCTGTTGCGTCTTTGGGAATAAGTATGAAAAATAAGGAACGTCAGGTCTTCTGAAATGTTCTTCCTCTGTAACTCTCAGACCCTTTGGGGGAGCAGTACAGCTCTCACTGATTTGAATCAATACTAGAGCAACCTGTTAAAGAGGAATATGCCATGAAATGACTGGGTTGTAGGAGAACAAGTCAGCTGTAACACAACCCCGGCTCCTGCAGTGCTGCAGGGTTTATCCCTTCGCCCTGGGTCTGTCAGGAACGGCTGAAAAATTCAAGAGGGGGTTGTCCCCTTAATCCATTATCTTCAGCCACTGCTAAGAGGAGACGAGCAGGGTTCTGCTCTGTGCATTGAGCACTAACACTGCAGCCTGCTTATTTAAAATCGAATTTGTGACTGCTTCTTGAAGGTCAGTGCAAATTAAATTGTTACTTGTGGTCTAAGAGAGATAAAACACCACTTTTAGTATCATTATTCTCTTACTGTGTATTTTTCTCTTTCATTACCTGCATCCTATTTGGTATCTGCCTTTGATACCTCCTATTAGATTTGACTGATGCTCATTAATATCTTTCCTACTGGCTTGTAGAGGTTTAACACTACAGTCTGCAGATACAAGTGAGATGTTTCTCCGATATCATGCGGCTGTGTCTGATTTCTTTCCCATCTCTTTTTCCTAATTTTCCCTGCCACAGTGTTACACAAATGTGTAGTCTTGTTAAGTATTGGTCTCATGTTATGGCTTTGCTCCGTGAACTCATCTTAATATTATACCAGCCTTACAAATGGGGGTCAGATCAGCTCAGTGAGAGCTGTTCCAGCATGGTTGGTAATGTGGGGGGTTGGATTGGTGCTCACAAGCTTAACATCGAGTCAGGCTGGTCACCGTGAGCCATCTGAATATTTGGAAAACAGAGGAATAATTTTTACTGTGATTTGGTTTAGTCCTGTTTCTTAAGGGATTTTGCCCAATAATCTTTCAGTTCATTGTAGCAAATTTTACAGAAGAGTAACATTTGTTCTTGCAGATATCATAAAAATGGGCTGCCAGATGCAGGATGCCATGCTGGGGTGAAGAGCAGTGTGTGTGCTCAGAGCTTTGACCGTAGCTCTGTGATGGCCTCAATCTGAGGATCCCATCATTTCTTAGCCTAGAGGAATGTCCTGCAGTGCTCAGACCCCAGGAGCAAAGCGCTTTTGGATTTGAAGTGCTGTCTTCTGCAGTTTGGTTCTTAATGTGTCACTGAGATCTCAGAAACGTCTGAAGTCTGAAAAACCACTGTTTATTTCTTTGGGCTGATATCTCCCAGTGCTTAGGATATCGCAGTTAGCTCATCAGTCCATTGAGAATGATAGTTGTGTCTCTAATGTGTTAGCATCAGTGGTGTAACAGATAATGTCTTGAACTGGAGCTTTATTAATAGCTCTCAAAGGAGCAGGACAGGTGAGGATTCCTTGCTGAAAGGCATTGGTAAGTTCAAGGTAAATGCTTCCAAGTACAATGTGATGCTCTCTGCTAACTGTGTTTGGCATATCTCCCGGCACATCCCAATCAATGCAGAATAAGGTCTACCAGGCGTGTTGGTGAGAGCTGCATTTATAATGTATATGCAGATATTCTCTGAATAAATCACTGTAAACAACGCTGCAACAGTGGGACAATTCATTACCAGAAATAAGCAGGCAGGGACTGGCTGCAGCGTTCCCAGCACTGCCAGCGATCCCGGCATCGAAGCGCAGTGCCCTGTCTCCTCCTCAGGAGCCTGCAAAAGGTAAAGCAAGCTGGTAGCTCTGGGATGGAGTCAGTGGACAGCAGCTTCCGAATACAGAGGCTCTTTTAGCCGGTTAGAGCTTGTTGCACCATTAGCACTTGTGGGAGGCAGAGCTCCCTGTGTGGGGCAGCAGGTGGAGATGGCAACGAGCAGCCTGGAAAGCCTGCCCAGCACAGGGCAGTGCCCCGCAGAGCTCCCAGCCCCGGTGCCGAAGCCGTACAGCTTCATTAGTGTGGCACTCTGCCCTGGCTCAAACACCCAGATTCTCAGCAGGGCCAATTAGTGAGGGCAGGCTGAGAGAGATGGTTCTAGTTCTGGCGCTGACGTGCTGTGCCCTGTAGACATGGCATCTAGCATGTGCCACCGCGTGTACCTGGCCCTTGGTGTTTCCTTGCATGTGGCCTTTCCTGAAGCCTGGCTCCTTTTTTTTCCATGGCACTCCTCGTGCCAAGCGATCCCGCGAGGATGGGGAGTGGTGCAAACACCGCTTGCCTCGTCCCAGCTGGTGAAGAAGGCATAACCTGCCTATCCCAGCATCCGAGGAACAACGTAGTCTCTTATTGCTAACGTCTGTGTTTTATGGTTTTGCTCTGCTAATTCCTTAAATTAGGTATTTTTCACATGAAAGATTTCTTTCCGACTTCCGTCGGCATTTGTCAGATTCTTAGGGCAGAGGGCAAAACTCAGAACCTGTGTCGGGGAGTGCGGTTCCATTGATGTCAGCAGAAATTTGCCTGCTTACATCAGTCCGGAATTTAGCCCGTAGTGGTTCTTTTGTAGCATCATGAAAGCTTTGTGTGCATCTGAGCTGAATGTCCACGCTGTAAGATCAGAGCGTGTCTGGGACAATTGGCATGTGGGTAATTGGTACATTTCTGTAAGAGAAAATGGTTCATGATCCTTATAAAGGAAAATAGAATAAAATAATGTTATTCCCCACTGACATATTAAGTGAATGGATAGTGTTTGAAAAGGCAGGTATTAAATCTGGAAGCAGCGCGAGTGTTACGAAGGAGCTAGCAGTTTTATCCCAGCAGTTTAAAAGTCCTATCATTCAGCTCTCGCTGATTTGAAAGTCACACATTTATTTTAGATTGTATCTGTGAATTTCTTGGGAATTACCTGACATGAAAGCATGGAAGAGTCACTTGATAGGAACTGACAAGACAGTATCAAAGAAAACATCTTGATACACTTAATCCAGTTGCAAGTGACTTTATAAAAGTTTTTTCATCCAGCCGTATTATTCATTAGCAGCATTTTGGTATTAGGGAAACCATTAAGTTAGATAAAAACTCCATGCATCCTGTAGGGCAATAACTGAAAACATCCCCGGAGATCTGATTTCAGACTCCAAATGGATTAGGTCTCCTGCTCTCCTTGTATACATAGTTTACTTGTGAACATGAATTGTCTGGCTCTTTTTTTCCTTGCTGTGCTGTTAATGTGAAAAATGTTGCATAAACACTTGGCATGCCGGGATTAAGGGACGGTTATCGAGAGGGCCTGGGAACTACGCTAGTGGGTGTATTGGAAGATAGGGCTGGAATGTTTTACCTTTGGACCATATCTGTCCTGTTCTGCCTGTGTTTAATGGTCCCAGCTTTTACAATCACTAAAAATTCACCAGCTGATCCATGCTTTGAATTAGTTCAGAAGGGAGGTGCGGAAGATGAAGCAAACAAGAAAGAAGCCCAGATGCATTTGGCACGACCTGACAAAACCGCTGGTCTGATGTAGATGACCAGATGTTTCAGGGCACGGGAGATCTCTGGTTTTCTTTTGACTGTCCCAGTGTCACGATGCGATGTCAGAGCGCAGAGATGTTCTGGCTCTTGCTGCTGGGGAGCTGTCTCCTCCCATTACTCCACCAGATGATCTGGAAACCGTGACCCTTTTCCCATGTGTGTGATATCCACACCATCAAACACACAGGCTGTCAAAGCCAGCTGTTGCCCTGAGGAAAGGGTAGCACAGCATAACGGGAGGGGGCTCATGCTGCTCAAGCCCCCGCAGATTCTTCTTCTGAGGGTGCAAGAGGTTCTTGTTGGGCTTCTCTAATGCTCCCCTGGGAGCTGACGGGGCAGCAGAGTTAGTCCAGGGGATGCAGTGCTTAAGAGTTGCAGAGAGCTCGTGCTCCCATACGCTTAGTTAAAACAAGCTGGCGAGCTCAGTGCTGGCTCGGTACACTCACTGGCAGGAAGCTGGGAGAAGCAGGGCAGGGAGGGATGGATGTCTTTGCCTTCCCTCCCCTGACAGGAGAAGAAAGGATTTTGGGTTGGGGTGGGTTTTTGTGTGTGTGTTGGCTTTAACTTTATGGCTGGCATCTGTCACTGATGAGCAGTGGGAGCGCTGAAGTGCTGACCAGCCCTTTTCACAACTCTTTAAATAACCAGAAAGACACAGAAAGTAATAAAAAGAGGAGAGGAGAGTCCATATTAAAGGCATTAATAACCTGAACAGAAGTCTCTATTTAAATTAATGTTTTGAAATATAGCGTCAAATGTTTGTTTGTCGTATGGGGTTTGTAACCAGCCTTTTGTGTCCCTGAAGAGCTGGGGACTGAAGTGTGCCAAGTCACACAAGCGCAGTTCTACATTCACACATTTTTTCATTAAAATTCTCAGGAGATAGTGGTCCTCTTCTGTCACAACTGCAGTGGAAACACTAAGACCCGTGTACATGAAAGGCTTTAATTGCTAGTGTAATAGGTGTTTATTCTTTTGCCAAACTTCTTTCGTGGCTGTGTTTCTACGTTGGGACTAAATGGGAACAGGAGTGGACAGTCGGCATTCTTCTCATCAGAGATCCTGGATGTTTGTGTATCTTACACCCTTTTTTGAAAACTCTTTTGTAGGTTAGAATGAGTAATCAGGTGTTTCCAAGGTATCTTCTCACTCCTTTCTTGTAATCAGAATTCTTTATTAAGCAAATAATTTTTAACGGCATTTTCCAGGAAAACAAATCTGAGTGCCTCTGTGCTGGGGGTATACGGCATCTCATAGACCTCGCTGCACAGATCGATGTTTCAAAAGGATCTGCTGTGGAAAAAGCAAGAGCCTGTGACTTCATACGTGAGGATTGTGTATTCTACATATAATTTAAAATCAGTTGCTAAAACAGTGTCTCTGTGTGTGCCTGTCTCTGCAGTATCCAGGAGCCTCGAGAGAACCTAGCATGGAAGTAGACTTTTCTTAATGAAATCCATCTACCAGTTTCCAAGGGAAACAAACAGCTTTCCCCATGCTTATTTTCATACTTTCACACATCACACACACAAAACCCGTTTCTGCTAATTTAAGAATTATGACGGTTCACCCCTTCTTTCCTTCACAGTGCAGCAGCAATACAGTTTGAGTCACATCGGCAGCATTCCCGCTGACCAAGATTATAGCTCAGCGGGAAAACAAGTCATTCCGAATTGTCTCCTGGCATAAACATTTTGGATCATTTTTATATTACAACTGAAAGGGGAAAAATCTTAGGTTTCAGACTTTTTGTGCTCTTGTCATGTGAAAAATGACAGGGCTTTCATTTTTACACCGAGCGTTACTTTTCCTTCCTTTTATTGCTTTAGCAGTAGCAACTTTTAAGAAAAAAAAAACGCATGTGTTTTTAGTATGCTGTTATTACACATGCGTCTGTGGATTAAAGGCTCCCTGGGTACCTATTGATACAATAGACCGTAACAGCTCCTTTGGAGTCACGTCAGACTATTATATTCAACTCTATCAGTGATCCACAGATAATAGGACATTAAGAGGCGCTTGAACCATATCTTCTGATCCCAGTCGTGGTTATCTGAAGCAGCGTGGAGGTATACGCTCTTTGGACAGTGCTCCAGTCACGCACCCTGCGATCACCACTGAGGTGGCACTTAGCTGGAAGCGACGTGAAGGAAAGTGGTAAACAGCATCTCCCCTGGTTTAAAATGGTGTTGTAGCTGGAGAAGGAGCCCCCAGCAACTGCTGCTGTGCTTCTCATTTGTACTTCACCAAGGGCTTTCATGAAGGATTGGTTGTCTGGAAAGCCTTGGGCCTGGGGCTGTTGGTGGAAGATGTTCTGGCTCCTTTTCTGCCAAAAGCCCTGGTGATCAGGGATCCAGTAGCTAGGTGTTTGTTGGATGTTTGTGTTGTTCTCCTTTTGGTAATGGTGGTGCTGAGATCTTCATCTGTCCATCAAAAAAATATATATGGGCAGATTCTGGTGCTTACTTTGATATTCTTTGAGCAAAATGTTCTGCTGAATGTAGATGGAAGAAGGAACTAGACAGAAGGGCACATTTAAACCCAAGATCTTTCTTCCTTTAATTACTGCCTCAAGTTTTCTCACCTGTTGTGTGATCAAGAGAGCCAGTACAGCCTCCACTGCCATTCGAGCACAGCACAAGTGACTTAAGTGGGATTTATCCATTTACCTGCTAAACCTCTTGAATGGATGAAAGCTGGGGAAGCGTAGTGCTGGAGTTCACAACGATCCGGTGCTGCTGGTCCCTACAAGTGTTTGAAGTGCTCTTTCAGTTTAGCTTCTTTAATAGGAAAAAAAAAACCCTATTTCTTCCACAGACTCAATGCTTAATTACACCAACTCTGGGAAGAACCTAATATGTGAAGGTCAGTAAAGTCATGACCCCCAGTATTCAAGCCTGATTTTTCCCTTGTAAAATTTAAAAGAAGAAATCCCTTATATACCTCTTAGGCCTTAAGATTCATGGGTTTAGTGGATGTCTGGCTGTCACATAAATGTATTGCTGTAAAGACAACAAAATGTTCTAGGCAGTAAGAGAAGCTAGTTTAAAGAAATTGCTTGTGTCATGATTTCCTATTCATCCCTCAGAGAAGATGATTAGGTCCTGTGAAGTCAAAAGGACAAATGATACATTTGTAGTGTGGAATTAACCATTAACAGTTTTCCAGGGAAAATCTCCTCTTTCTCAGAAAAAAGTAAGTTTGAGTGGAAAGTAAATCTGAATTGGTGTACGTATCTATGCATGCACAAAATTGCAACGTTTTTTTCCTACTTAAGTCAATGAAGGTCTTCCATAGCTGTCAGCAGAGCTAATATTTCTGTCTGTAGGTCTCTGGTACCCGTAGCTGGCCACACTTGCTGATACAAGACTCTTCCCTTACTCGCTGGTCACTTTGCTGGATTTTGACCAATTGACATGTTTGATGTTTATCCTGGGCAAAACGTTTCAAAAGGTTTTGGCTGAAGCAGCTGAAACGGTTCTTCCACCTCGTGCAAGTAGGGTTAGACTGAAATGCATTTTCTCGGTTGATACTTGCTCGTTTTCTGTGTCCCAGGCAGTGCCGGAGCCCTTCGGAGTCAGTGGAAATCTGTCCGTTAGCTTCAGTAGATCGTTTGTCCCTAATCGATCGTAATTTGATTAAAATCGCTCTGCATGTTCTGGATCCCAGTGGACATTGCAGTTTTCTTTAGGTTGCAATAGCCTCCAGCTTTTCTGTGCACGGTCGAAGCTGTTTGCCAGGGTAAGGAAAGCGAATCTCACAGTTACCGCCGTAACTCATTCTCGCCGAACAGTGGTGGACAGGTCTGAGTGAAGTGAAACCCACGCTGCGATGCCTGTTGGAGTGGCTGAACCCTTCCACAGCCTGCCTTCTGCACACAGCAGGGTTATCCTGGTGCAGAAAGAGGAGGGGGTTCTATTTTCTTTGTTCTCCCTCTTTTCTTCCTGCTCTCAGCCAACAGGCAGACAGGGTTAGTAACAGTTCCTGAGACTACTCTTCCTTTAGCTGTTTCAAGGAATACACAAGCTTAGGGAAAAAAAAAATCCTCACATTTCATTGTATGAGTTTTCTTACTGCTCTGGAACATTCCTTGTGTTTAGACCATAGTCCTTTAAAAATTGCAGTGTCTCTCCTTGCCTCTGCTCACCTGGAAAGAGCTTCTCCCCTGGAAGGTGGCATTGGTCTCCTATGGCAAAAAGGGCCCCTGGGGTGTTTCACCCATCCTCCCCTCTGAAGCTGAATCACCAGCACTGTGTCCCACTTGGCTGGGGCTTGGCCTGGCCACGTCCTGGGTATCTGTGCGATCGTTCTGCCTCCCGCTCAAGTGTAGCTGGTGAAACCTTTCTGTACCGACTTTGCGAGTCTTTGAGGGAGCTTGGATCAGGTGGTCAAAGATGCTTCTGGTCTGATCTGTTGTTTATTCACCATCACCCTGAAGTTCGGAGCTGAAATGCTGGTGTTCCTCAGGTCACCAAGGGTATCTTTTTCTTTTTGCATGCTGCCTGAGTGAATGCTCGCAACCTCCCATCACTGCTACCCTGCACCGGTGCACCAATTTCTTTTCTCAACTTCTGTGTCTTTTAAACTCAATGTAGAAATGGAAGAGAGGAAAAACAGCCACGAAGCTCTGCATTGAAATTGGAGTTCATAGTCTGACACAGATGCACAGAGTCTTCCAAATCAAAGGGAACTGATGAGCCTTGCACAGGCAGGTGCCCCAGCTCAATCGCAAACTAAATAATCCTGAAATTAAGATCACAGTCTGCTGCTGCAGTTGCTGCCATATGTAGCCACTACCTGGTTCTGCCTCCCATGCTGAGACAGGGGGTTGGGTGCGTGAAAGCACCAACCTGCAGAGCAGTGGGAGCCCTGGCACAGAGGCAGCCTGGCAGCGGGAGCACCGCTCCTGTGGAGAAGGCACATTTTGGAGTCCTGGGGACTCGGGATCAAGGAGCCACAGAGATGACAAGTGTGGCAAGTCACAGTGCACCCCCTGCTAGGTGATTCAGGGCGCAGGGTGGGCAACCACACATGCCACCTCTTAATTAGAGGAAAAATGCTGTCCCCCAGTAGTGGCCTCAAACCAGAAGAGATGAGCTAAGGGGGGTGTCATCCTCTGAATAAAGAGATGGGCGAGAGCACGAGAGCCTGGGAACAGGGCCATGGAGGGAATGAATAACATGCCCTTCCGAAGAGACTCTTTCTTTGTTAGACTTATTAAAAAATACATTAAAATAAGCTGCAACTGTTATGCTCAACATAGCGTTTTAAAAGTGCACGTGGTTTTTAAGCATACCCTGCTAAGCACAAACTATGATTCATTTGGAATTCGCTAATTAATACTGGCATAGCATTGTCCCCTGCTGTTGCCCAACTTCTTGCTTGAGAGAACTTTTTCTTTTTAAAGGAAAAAGAAAATATTTTATCTTGGAACAGTAAGGTGCCTCTTCAGATGTGAAGTCTGCCAAGACAGAGCACGAAGGGGGTGAGATGTGGGGGATTTTCCCTTGGCTTTCACTCAATTTCTTTATCATCAGCAGCACAACCTGACTCCTTAGTGTGGTGCTGACCAGAAATAACATTGCAAGAAATGCTAGCGCTTCTCTCAACCCCATCCTTAAGTACTAAAAGCTGGGGAAGAGTAAATAGTCGTTTAAACTCTGGATATTGCAGCGGGCAAAATGATTTTGCCTTTTTTCTCTCTATAAACTAATGGATGTGGAATCTCTCAAAAAGTAAACCAACTCCTCTTAATAAAGCTCTGCATATAGATATTTAGCAGCTAAGCACTAAATCCATGGAATAGGGGGAAAGTGCAGAAGTAGTGGATTAATATATAAAAGGATGCTTTTTCCCCTTCAAAGCCTCCTTAAGTGCTGACTGATGGAATAAACCCTGAAAACTTTCTCTGTGCTAATTGTCATGTTCCCTGGCTTGCATCCCATTTGCTGTCCGTCATCCTCTGCAGTTTAAGAAGTTTCACATAAGAGCTTTCTCCTCCTGTTTACAGACATGCCGTGTAGCGTATTCAAAACCAGGGATGGTTCAGAGGGTCAGGAAATCTTCCTCCTGCTTCTTATTAAAAATGGGGGAAAAAATGTAAAAGCCCTGAAGATTTAGAGTTTGAAGAATCCTCATTCCCGCGCGTAGAGCCAGCTTCTCAAAGGCACTAGAGCCAACTCTGAGCTTTCCTAGAAATAAACATGAAGTGATATCCCGCTCTAATCGCCACAGAAATACTGGGTCAGCTTGTGCAAAGCCACTGAAGTAAAAGAAGCCGTGCTGGTTTACACCAGCTCGGAGAGCAAGGCGCGGTTTTGGAGCAGCCGCGTGATTTTGGAATGTGACAGACTGTTTTCTTTTCATTTCCTTTGATAAAAAAAAGATACTGTATGAAATAATAATAATCCGTTCCTTTTTAGTGTCGCTTTTTGAGTATGCATGGGATTGATAGAGGAAGATGACCTGTAATTCCATCCCAATTAAATGCCTAAAGTCAGCAGTTCGCAATTCTTTCACTGGTGGATTATTTTCAACCGTCCTGGTTCCCACAGGACCTATTCCCTGCATCATTATCAACTTTTCTTAAATTGAAAGTATTATGAAGGCAATTTCCTTCCACCAGCGACTTTCACATCACTTTCTCGGGGCCCTGCAGCCTGAACTACTAAATCTATCAGCGGTGGAGGATCGGGTGGAGTGACCTGAATTACAAAAAACCAAAATGCTCAAAAAAGTGTTCTGTAAGAAATGCTTTTTCTTTACTCACTGCTGATGGTTTTAAAGGTTGTTTGTGTTTCAGGTCCACTCCTGCTGTCACCAGTCTCCAACCAGGCTTTAAGAAGGTGCGTGTGCTGGGTGGGGTGGATCTGTAAGACCAAGAGGGCACATTGTAAGTGTCTTAACTTACAACCAATCTATAAAATCTGGCAAGACAGTGGATATAGGGAGCAGACCAAAGAGCACAAGACAACACAGACAGGTTTTAAGAGCTCAGATTTCCTTTGTGCTTTGGAAGAAGAAACCAGAGCAGGATTTCCCAGCCTGGCTCCTGGAGTGCTGTTCATGGGAGTGAGGGTGGATGCTGCGCAGTGGAGTCATCTGCAGTGCCACACCTTTGCTTTCGGTTTGTGTTAAGTACAAACCTATTCTAGGGCTCATCTAGAGGCTACAGATGGCCCCTGGCTGTGCTGTGGAAGGCCCGGATTTTCTGCTTGTTCATAGTAGGGTGTGCGGCAAGCCCAGGAAATAATTTGACTTAACGTCTTCAGATGCTTTGGCAGGAACACAACTGCACCGATGATCTGGCCCTGATTTGCCAGTTGAATGTCTTGAAATGCATAATCAATGTAGTCAAAGGCACAGAGGAAATAACATTTCCTTCTAATCTCTTTTACTGACTGTAGTGGAACTGGTTAGTTGTAGCCATACGTGACTGAGAGTGAAAGTGGCAGCGTGATTTCGGGTTGGTCGTACCCCTTTAAATAAAGCCTAGCATGCAGATTTCTGCATCTCCTACCTTACTTGGCTCTTCCCAGAGATTGCTGCTGGTCCTTTTCCTCAGTATAGCCAGAGATATCTCTATTACACAGCTTGGAAAACAAGCGGGAGGCCGGACGGGTTCTCTGTGCTTGCCGTCTGTCTCTATTTTACTCCTCCGGCTGCGACTGATAGACCCAGCGGTGTGGAACAAACATTGCTCTCGTAATTAACTGCTGCCTGCTAGATCTGCAGGTAGCGCGTAGCTCTGGGGTCGAGGGGGGCTTTGGTGGCAAACCAGAAGTTCGTGTACCAGAGAGATAGATGGGTGACATACAGACGCGTGGCATGTCCTCGCGTGGGTCACCTCGTTGAAGGTTTGATGTGTGTACTGGGGATCTCCGGTTCAGAAGTGGAGTTAGACTCTGCCAGTTGCATTTACAGTATTTTGCAAACCTATTCTTTCAGACACCACAAATAGCCCATTTCATTGTGCTGCTTTATTGATCGAAGGAAAGATTTGATTTGACAGCAGTTTCACAAAAACCTTCAAGTTGTCCAAGATGTGGTAGAATTATTAACTACCCTGAGCTGACATATGGTAATTTAGCATTTAATTTTGGTCCTGACATGCTGAGGAGTCATCATGCCGCGTTACCAGCTGATGCCCAGAAGTTTATGAGTACATAAATAATAGCTGGAATAGTTTTCTGGAGCCATGTTTAGATTGGAACATCCAGCCTCTGATTCGTGGTGTGTTATAGTTAAACTTTCTTTGGCAGGGCGGTGGGGGCTGGAACCCTACTGCACC
The DNA here is from genome assembly GCF_000710305.1 of Buceros rhinoceros silvestris. Taxonomy (NCBI): domain Eukaryota; kingdom Metazoa; phylum Chordata; class Aves; order Bucerotiformes; family Bucerotidae; genus Buceros; species Buceros rhinoceros. The sequence goes on along the minus strand of NW_010426606.1, from coordinate 55,849 downwards.
ACCCACTACAGTTGGAATAGATTAATAGGATTTTGCAGCTTTTTGCAGCTGTATTTGTACAACTTCATCTTGAAATAATTTTAATTTCTGTGCCTAGGCTTATAATTTTTTCAAGCGCGTTACACAGTCGGCTGTACATAATTATGTCTTACAGCCATAAGCACTGACAATCTGCTTACCTAAACTATCCTGCTCTAAACTTGTCATTTAACTGATGGTGAAGGAATTGCATGTAATTCACCAGTTCAGAAATTAAATTACCAATTAATAATACTGAAAAAAAATTAAACAAGAAATGCAGTATGTCTGTCAGAGTATCTGCAATTAAACAGGCAGTCAAGCACTAGCATCCCCAGCCAGACTGGACTCCACCGTCCATACTAGCCAAGTCCACCGAGCTGCGGGTTCACACAGAAAATCTGAGCGAGTGGTTTGCGCCTTGCACCGATTGTGGAACTGCTTGGAAAGGCAAATGGCATCAGCAATTAACGAGTCCCCTCCTGTAAATTGTTAGTAATAGGGGATTTCTCGTAGTGAGCCTCTTGAGACCATAGGAAATAACTGGTCTTTGGAGCATTAACGAAGCTCCAGGCTACCTTGCAGTGCAATTCCCCTGCCGGAGCCGTGCGTGCCGGCGCACAGGAGCCCAGCCGCTCTAGCTGCCTGGGTGGTATCCGGGTGTACTTGCAGGAGAACGTCTGCAGATACCTCTGCAGGGGAGTGGCTGCTCAGCCGCTTGTTTGGGAGGCTGTGCTTGGTGCCTTCTGCAAACAGAACTACCAGTGTGAACATGGTCATTGTTACTGGGGGGTTTGGAGGGTGGGAGCCTTGTGGTTGTGTCTGTGCTTGTGACTTGAAGACTGTTACTGGCTTTGGGGGGTTAAATTAAAAAACAGAATGTGCCATAAATGGAAGTGAGATGTAAAAAGGCTCTAAAACAAATCAGGAATGACATGGTTTGGTTTTTTTTTTTTAAATATATGGTGCCATGTCTTGAAGTAGGCCTGTCTGCCTCTCGTGTTAAAAGCCTGTGGACAGGAACATCAGTACGTCGTATGACTGAGTCTAACATGAATTCAAGTCAAAGTAGTCAGAGGTCTTAGATCCAGCCTGCACAGAAGTACAGCTAATGAAAGAGAAAAACTTGCCAGAGATGCAGCTCTGTGAACTCGTTCCAAAGGAGCAGAGTTCAGCTGGGTTTGAGCTAGAAGGCAATCTCCTGTCCCTGATGCACAACGCAGATTTGCAGGAACGGTGAGTGTTTGAGTCTGAGGACACCCACGCCAGCGGTGACGGTGCCTTTGAAAAACAGGGACCGTGTGTAGGGGACCCTGAGGAAAGCTGCTGAGCTGCGGGAAGATGAGGCAGGATGGCTGGGGCAGAGGAGAGCTGCCTGGGAGAGGCGTGCAGGAAGCTGGGCGCTTGCGGGAGGTGGGGAATGCAGCTGGCAGGCACGCGGCAGCGTGTGCCCGGAGCTGGTCTGCAGCATTTCTGCTCTGCTAGCTGGTGTAGAGAGTACGCAGCCACACACGTGCACGCCAGATGTGTACGTGTGGGCATGGTGCTGGGTAGTGCGGTGTGGGCTGGGTGCGCGTGCCTGACCTCTGCCTGCTTGCTGTTACCTTGCTGGATTTTCCTGTCTGCAGGGTTCTTGCCTTGTCTTGCTCAGCAGTAGCTTGAAGAAACAATGCAGCTCTCAGATGTCTCGCTTACCTCTTCCAGAAAGAAGCAGATGTAGCCATCCATGGGCATAATTTGACCATCAGGGAAAAGTTCTAGATGATCCAGTATTTTGTCTGCATAACAGGGGGTTGAGTCCTAGGATGTGTCATAGAGTATCTCAAGTTGGAAGGGACCCGTAAGATCGTCGAGTCTGGACCTGCAGTGATGCCCATTAGCGTTGCTCCTATGGTGCATGGGGAGAACTCCATTTTCTGCCTCCTCACCATTGGTATTTGCCTTTACTGAGCAGTGAAATAACTTCTGTATACACTGTGCCGTGTAATCTGTGCTGCAGAACAAACGAATGGGTTTGCTTTTCCTATAATTAAACTTATTAGAGAGACTTTGAGAACTGCAGAGCTTTAAATCCTGCTCTGCAAGCATCCCAAAGTAGTGTCTCAAACATGAGCCTCAGCAGATTTTGTTCTCCAAAATAGACACACTGGAGGGTTTTTTTGTTGTTTCCTATTGTTAGCTATTTGCAGGCAGGTCCAAAAGCTTAATTTTTTGCTGAGACTGGCTTTCGCAATCATGCCACAGCTCCACTTCTCCATGATCAGGCATATCTGCAGGTGTCGTGCAAAATGTGCATTCAGTGCATGGCTATGGATGACTGGGAAAGCCAGAGCTCCTTACAAAAGCAAAGGTCATATTAAGACCCATTATATCCCTTGTATCTGGGGAGATGCCCTTCATGAGGACACGAGTGTGTTTGTTCCCCACTGAATACTTTTTCCCGGTGTCCAAGCTCACTGTGCCAAGAGGAATGCGGCTTGTGTTAAATTGTTGTGCAGTGTTCTACAAAGATCGTTCTTTACCTGTTCTGCTGTGCAGCGTAGTTTTTAAACACCACGGACCAGATTTTCAACTGAAGTAAGTTAGCATGCCTCTGCGTGAAGCCATTGAGTCTGCACTGATTTATCCCAGCTGAGGGCTGTGACCGTCGCTTACAGCGGTCAGGTTACTCCTGTGCAGGGCAGTATTTGCTACCCTTGTTTGTCTTCTGCGCTGAACACTTGGGTGTCCCTTTACCCAGAAAGGTGCTGGACTTTCTTTGCCAGGCTGGCTTTGTGGCAGACATAACGTACAGCTTCAGGACAGACACACATCAAAAAGAAACAAGGACAAAGTCCCCCTGCCATGATTTATTTTTCCTGACTTAGCCTCCGGGTAGGCAGTGGGGACAGCTGCAAGAAGGTGCTGCAGGCACCCGCTGTAGGGAGTGTGCAGCCTGTCGTGAATAGGTGGTGGAAGATGATCTGTTCTTGGCTGTCATGACTCCTCCACACACAATAAGAACAGCGTGGTTTGAACTCTCAGAGGTATTGGCTTTGACCTTTTGTCATGGAAATTCTCCTACAGCAGAGGAGGGCTTGTGCATCTGGTTCACATCCTCTAGTTAATATCAGCCACTTGCACCTTGCACGGTATGAACCAGCCTCAGTTCTTCAGGGCCAAAATTCACCCGCTAGCAGCACGTGCAGGTCTGCTGGGATGCCTTCAGTCACCGCAGTGAAGAACCTGCTCTCTTGTAAGAGAGATAAGAGAAAAAGTAGTAAAAATGAGTTTTGTTGCTTCTGCTATCAACACTCCGGCAGTGATAAGACATTAGTCACGTGGTGGTATTCTGCTGATCCATGATAATCTTCTCTTCCCATCAGAGCTGCTCTGCTCCCTCACTCACCTTGCTACAGTCTGAAGCATTTCCACAGTGGAGTTCTTAAAAACTGAACCGGCTGCAAAAGGCCTGAAGAAAGGCACACGTTGCTTCAGAAATTACTCTGCCCCGTCAATTACCATTAGATGGGGAAGATCCATTAGCTTTGGCCAGTTCCTGATACAGGCACATTAGCTTCTTGACCTTCATAATAGTGAGTAATGAAAGTTGCTTAATTATTTAATCATGACGACCATGCCACAAACTGCAGTTTACCGAGTTTTCGCTGGTAAGGACAGAGTCCTGGCAGGACTGCTGTTTTCTCAGCTTGTCAGTCACCACTCAGAAACTTCAGAGAGTTGCACAGGAAGCAGACTGGCCCCACGAATCCTGCAGACCTCGGTCTTCTTGCGTCCAGACAACTCATGGTAAAACATGCATAAATTCTCTGCTGTTTCAGCAGGTAGGAAAGTAAAGTTAAAATGCAGCTGGTGCTGAGCCTGGTTGCACTGCTGTGCAGCAGATACTCTGTGCTTGTAGTGCCTCATCTGATAGTGTACGAAATTCTGTTTCCTAGGCAAAGGGATTGTTATTTTGCTTTCATCTTAAGCAGAATAATGGTAGTTTTGATTTGGACCATGAGTCTGACAACTTCGTTTTCATCCCGTACTTAGGCATGGGGTCACACACGGTTGTTGGCCAGAGTCGCAGGCAGAAGTTCTTCGCTCCCACTGCATTACAGTCTCCGTATTGAGCTTGATTTATATTTTTCTGTTCTCCATCTGCTTGATGTTACATTTTTGTCCAGGCAGAGGAGAAAAACCCTGGTAAACAATTCAAAAAATCCTGGAAGGCATAGAGGGAGTGAAGACT
>NW_010426606.1:41813-51465 GCF_000710305.1 Buceros rhinoceros silvestris | reverse complement strand
AGGGAAAGCTCTGGAGAAGTGTGTCCACGTGGACGTAATTGGCCTGAAGGGAGCTGCTGCGTTGGAGAACAGCCCTTGGACACAGGGAGCCGTGTGAAAGCCAAAGGACCTGTGAAATGCTGGAAGCTTTCAGCGGCTGAACATTTGGTGAATCGCCTTAGCCAAGCGCTCGCAGGGTCAGTGCAGAGGAAGCAGACTCCTCCTGGTAAGAAGCAGGAGAGCTGGATGGGGAACAGGTTCCTCTGCAGGTGGCAGAGTGTGAGCCAGGCATCTGAGAGAGGTTCTGCTCTTTTGGATTCAAACATGATACAGTTTCATTTCTTCCTCTAATGCAGACTGCATCATCAGTTACATCAATAACTTAAATGACAGCTTTAATCTCTCTGACATACTAGTTTTACTCTGTTTTATCATCAAAATAAATACATTATAAATCACTTTGCAGAGATTACAGCTGGAGCAGAGGAAGATTTGACTTGACATGGGAGACATCCAGCAATTGGGACAGAGGGAGTGGTTTCACAGTTTGGCTTGGAATGTCTATTTTAAAGAGGAGGAAGAAACTTAAACTCTTGCATAGTAGTAATGAACGTAGCTACGTGCTGTTGGTAACTGCAGGAAGAATGTCATCCATCGCTGTGAACGTCAACCGTGTCAAAATCCGGCATCTAGCCTAAGTGTAGTCCTTGCTTCTCTCTCTGCAATACGTGGAAAGAGAAAACCACTTCTTCCAGGAAATCTGGTGTGTACCGAAGCGTTCAAGACAGGAGGATGGATTTCAGTCTTGTTCCACTTCAGTTTATCTGTCTTAGGCCAAATACAAAGTTTTTATGAAGTTATGTATGAGACGAAACCAGGCCCAGTTGAGGGAAGAAAGAAATCCACAAACGCCCATTTCCGTCCTTTTTTTCTTTGACAATAGAGATCTTTTCCTAATTAACCTTGTTTGCAAATGCCACCAGCATGGGAAACTCAGCTCCACTGACAGTCGTTCTGTCCAGCAGTAGATGGAGACACGCAGGCTGCTGTCAAGCCCAGTGTTGTAGGAGCTGTTCCTTGTATTCGGACATGATAGCTGCCCTTGCCGTGTCAAAGCATCCTCTCTGCAAGGAGCAGAGCAGTTGTTTTTCTCTGCCGATGTTTTATAGGATCTTCTCGTCTATTTTTTCTTTCTGGAAGGTATCTTGGGATCATTGGTAAGTGTGATGGAAGGGGACAGAAGTTAATAAATACCACCTTAACCTGGCTGGAACTCCAAAGCCGTCTTAATTTTTCTCTGTCTGTTTGACTTTTGCATCTATTTATTGAAACAGTGTGTGATTCTTTAGGCAGCACCCAGTACTTTCTTTGGAAATACAGGGCTAGAGGTGGAACTTTTTACTGGCTTCTAAGACAACTATGAAGTAAGAGTTAAGAACTTTTATACAAATGAGTCTTAAACATATTGCAGATTCAGTTAAAAATAAATAAGTCCTTAGCAAGGATTTCAATAAGCAGGAAGAGTAGCTGAATTAAAATATTTCCACTAAAATTAATGAGCCAATCCTGGAATGCTTAGACTGACTCTTAAGAGTGCTCATTTAAAGACTTTGAATATGTTTGCCTGTCTGAATTTCTATGGAGCATTTTGAATGCATGACAGATTATAGTCTTCAATTATTTTAATTTGGTTTTCTTAATGGGCAAAATAGCTAAGAGCTTAATAATAAAAGACACTTACTGCTTATCATTTACATTATTTTATGTGTTCATTAATAATTATAATGGGTTTTATAAAACAAAAAAAAAAATCAAGTCTAAGTCTCCGCGGGTCACATTAGTGCAAACGTTGTGTAGTGTTCTCTGGGAGATTTGAGAAACTAAATCTTTTTTGAAGGATATTCTTAACTCCATACATGTTAGAGAGCAAGTTGGAGAACTTCAAAGGAAATTTATTTTCTAGTTTGCCCTGTGGATCGAAGATGGAACAGAGTCTGAGTGGCCTGCCTTGCTTTCTCCAGACACACAGGCACATAAACAGGGATGGGCAGAACCCAGACCATGTACAGCTCAGTGAAATCCTCTAAATATGATCTGTTAGGTACAGGAATATTGTTGTTACGGTCCCATCTTCTCATCCGTGGGCTCAGTTGGCATTGTTTGTTCAGCCTCTCCTTACACACACCGTTTCCTAGGCTTCCAGGCATTTCCTTTACTGATATCAAAGCAATCTTCATTGGGCCACTTTTTTTCTGGCAATGTTGTGCTCCGAAAACTGTGTAATTTCTGGACGCACTGGTGTCCTCCAATCTGCTGACCGTGCCGCTTTCTGTTGTCTGCACTGCCTCTGCTCCTGGCGCAGGAGCGTTACGGGGATCTGTGGTGGGTCATCCAGCTGTGGTTGTCATCCGCTGGGGTGAGAGGGCTTGTAAATTCAAAACCCCGCGGTGAGAAGTGGAGATGATGAGAGAAGTAGGAGGATATGGATCAACAGGAGCTAACGAGTGATAAAATCTGGTACCTCAGAAGAGCTCATCAGCTGAAATTTTGCTTACCATTAAAACGTGTAGGACCAGTTTAGCTGCCCAGTAAAGCCTGATGGAGATGTACCAACCCTAAGATTTTATCTGTAAAAGCAGGATGCTGTCCTGGGTCACAAGCCCAGGCTGCTTTTCAAGCCCGTCTAAATGTGACATTGCTACAAAGGAGAAAGCCGGCTCTGGAGGGCTTAGCCTTGTATTAGCTAAAAGTTGCGGTGTTCCTTTTCACACACTTTAGTTACTGCATCAGCACCTGCAGTGGAAAATACCCATCTGTGAAACTGCACCCGTTTCTCCTGTTCCTGGAACTACTCTGTAGAAAGGAGAGTTGAGTCAGACTCTCGGCATCCTGGTTCTGAGCTGGAGACGTTGCCTGCAGCTCTCGTGCGCTGTTTTGGATAGTGCATCAGTGCTTCGAGCTCAGACCCCTCGGCGGCCCCTTCCTTCACTGCTGGGCTCCAGGGCCACTGTGTCCTTGCTGCAGCCAAGCAGAGGCCTGGCAACGCGAGTTCAATGCCCAGGGTCTCTCTGTGGCTTTGGTGGTGGTCCCACCCTTCCCGGATGGTTGTTTGTGTCTGTCAGCATAGGTGAGGGTAGTCCGCGTGCCAGGGTCCCTGCATGGCAAACTTCACCTGGGGTCATGAGATAGGGTCAGGGGATCACATCCTCCACCATAAATTGCCTTTGGATCTGGGGCATTTTCCCTCACCAGTGTGACAATCCATTCTAAGCTCCATCGCAGAGGGGTTTTTTAGAGAATCAAAGCTGCTTTGCCAGCAAATTCCTCTTATGACAGTCATCAGCCATCATTCATTCTGCTTGCATCATCATATACAGTGCTGTACCATGCCTGGCGCTGGAGAACCTCAAAGCTCCAAGGGTTCTCTGAGTAAAGAAATGGATAAATGCAGCTAAGGAAAACAATCTGCCATCTGTTCTGTAACCCAGAACCCTGCCCACCTCTTGACTGCGTTATAAAAGGAAAGATATCTGAAAAAAGAACCGTGTGTATGTTCTCCACTCAGATTATCATATGGATATGTTACCACCTTCTCACTTACCAGGCGTGAATGAAAGAAAAAGCAACACGCTCCTGAGCCAGTACATGCCCCAACCAGTAGTTTTTTTCTCCTGATCTAGTGAGTTCCTTGGGAATAGAGTTTTTTATATTGTTATTATTATGGTAAACTGCTCCAGGAATAGTTTCAACAAAAGAAGTAAACCTTACATTGTGTTCAGATAATGTTCTTAACTTCTCAACAAGATTTACTAAATTGCACCCTGGGAATTATGCAAATGAAACCTTTGGTCAAAATGTTACGGGATTACTGAAAAAAAATACATTTTTAAAAAATCTCATTAAGAGTGCTAAAATTACATGTTCTGATATAAAAAGCATGTGCCTTTGCGCGATGCGTATCTCCCTGGTAATAATACGTACCATGCTTCATTGTCAGTGGTCTCTGCAACTTCCCGTGACGAGTGCTACTTCTTAGGTGATTTTTTTCTGAACTTTTTTTCCATATTCTTTCTGGAAAAGAAATTAAGGGTAACAGGCAAACCATTGTAGTATGATGGTAATTAACAACAAACAGTGAGTCATTGCTGAATATTTGCTATGTGTTTCCCCCAGCTCTGTTTTGCTCGATGCAGCATAAGTAGCTCATGGATTTTTCTTGGTATAATTGGGTGAGTTGCGTGGGTCTTATGATGTATTTCATCTAGATCTGCAATGATTTACATACAGACAGCTTAGACCCTATTAATGCTAATAAAAGTGCTGCAAGGACACACTATAGCATGCACTTTATTAAACTGTACATAGCTTTCTTAGAGAGCTTCTGTTTATCTGTGTTTCCTGAAAATAAAATATAGTGCCTTTAGCACTGAATATTTAAATGCAGCCTCCTTCTCCCTGCTTGTGTCTCTCTATGCATTTCTAATGCTCCTATCACAATGGCATCTCAGTACTATATGCACCAGGAAATAGAGCGGGGAAGGGTCCGCGAAGAACTAGCAGCCTCTCTCCTGTGGTTCAGATTAAAATTGCTTCCATTTTTGTTCCTTGGAGAGAGACTGGTTTGCTGTGTGGTGCTTGTGCTCAAGTCATAGCCGTAGTTAAGCCAGGTTGGGGCTGGGAACACCCTCCTGGCTCCCATGTTTCAGTGAGCTAGAAAGGCAGGAAAAGTGCAGCTACCTTGGGTTTGGGTTTTCTTCCGCCTTTGTTAAGGAAGAACCTGAAGGGTGAAGGGCTGGTTTTGTCCTGACATGTTACAGGTCCTTTGAATTGTGCAGACACGCATTGATAGAGACAAACCAAAACCGTGCATCCCAAGTTACTGTTTTTTCCTTTTCTTTTCAATTTCTGAGATGAGAACCCCACGCTGACTCAAAGCTGGAGGTCCAGCAGTGGCTTCCTGCATTGTCACTTGCCTTGAGCCTAGCTACAGGCTGTGGTGGGTTAGAGCATGAACACCCGAACGTGAGCTATACATTTGCACAATCATATAAATGCCCTTTTCAGCCCTTTCCGCCTGGCAGGGTGAAAGTTGGCTTTGTGAAAATAGGGACTGCCGACTTCGGGTACTGACCTGGTGAGTCAGTTGCTGTCGCTAAAACCACAGTTGTGGTTATATTTCAGTTTAATCTTTTTAACCCACAGATTTGCTGATGAAAATTGAATTCATACCTGTCTGCTTGGGTCCCTGTTACAAATATCCACTGGGCCTACAAACACCTGTGCGAACTGTTGTGTGCAGCGTGAGGGCACTTTCTCAATGTCCCCAGTACCTCTTCTAAGTGATTATACCAGTGAAAGCCCAATCAGTTTTCCTTGGTACTAATAGCCTAAACAAGCCGTGAATCCTGTAGAGAAAAGACAGATGAAACTGTCTCTATTCCCTGACCTTCAGTTCCAGAAGTGTAGGTGCAGCACGAATCAATCCTGGCAGTGTCTAGTAATAACTGGCGTTATTAGCCGTTAACGAGAGCAGACAGTTTGGTGGAGGCAGTACAAGGAAAACAGTGTACAAAGTTGGTAATGATCTGGACAAAGGCATCAAAGGAGATTCGCAGAGCCAGGGGATCTGATATTACTCTGCACTGATACGTGCAGCATCTTGTCAGCCTCCGGCGTCAGGAGAGGAAGAAATAGCGGCAGGTCACATGCGGGAGGAGGCAAGAGCAGCCCTCAGCCCCATCCCAGTTCCTTTGCCTGACAAGTAAAGCCTCCTCTTCCCTTGGGAAAACACCTTCGCTCCCCAAACTGGAGCTGTTTGGGGGGGCGTGGGGGCCTGCCGCATCCCATTGAGTGTGCAGCGGCTGTAGCAGAGATGCTAACATGTACTCAGCTACAAGATATCTATTATCTTCCCACTACTTCGTTGTATTCATAGACCTGCTAGGAAAAAAATTTATGCACGTCGCTTTATGCTGCCAAGACAGTTTGTGATGGTGCAGGGGTGGTAATTTATTTGTACCTTGCACTTTCTTTCAGGAATAGTCACACTGTTGCAAGAACTTCTTTCAACATTTGATCAGAAGATTAAATTTGGGTTTAAAGAGATAGTCAGGGTTGCTAGGACAACATATTAACCTCTTGGTTTTATTTCCTCAGCTCTGTATCCAAGGTTGATGCGATTTGTCATGCCATATTCAGTTGGTGGTGGTGTTCTCAAGGCGTGGGAGGAAAGAGGGTTCAAAAGCAATGTGCCAAACACACGTTTCCTCAACAGTCACATGAAAGGGTAACATCCCACTGGGCATTCCCGGCCTTGCCCCCTTGAGCCAGCTGGGCTGGAGAAAGAGGGAGCAAACAGCTCCGCTTCTTCAAATTTCACGGGAGTATTTGTGTGCACAGTCACAGGGACTGAGAATGTGATGTGGGAGCTTGCAGACAGTGTTTTCCACAGTGATTAATGGCTGGAAGACTCCGGGTACAGCTGAACAATAACATGTAAAAAGCATTTTTCTGTGCATATAGATTCTTCCACATCTAAGGCAGAAAGTCAGAATTTCAATAATTCCTAGAGAATCATCATGAATAAAAAGGAGAAAAATAGATGAAGATATGTGGAATACACTTTTCCTGGCTTTTCCCCAGTCTTTGGTGTACAGCTCCTGTGTCAAAACTGACAGCGGTACTACATTTCTGCAGCTTTCAGGCTCCCATCTTTAAAGTTGTTTAAACATCCATATGGCTTTGGTCCAAAGCTTACCGATTGCTGTCTTTGTTATTTCATGCAGATTCGTTCTGATAAGGACAAAGAGATCCATATCAGATACAGCATCACTGGAGTGGGAGCCGACCAGCCGCCCATGGAAGTCTTCAGCATTGACCCCGTGTCTGGCAGGATGTATGTCACTCGCCCGATGGACAGAGAAGAAAGAGCCTCCTACCATGTAAGCTTAAGATATCCAGAGTTTTATCTAGGCTCACAAACTCAGGGCAAAACTGTAGCGGAATTGGTGGGGTCCCGAAGGGTCGTGCAGCTTTGAGAAGATAAGGGGCTGCTTCAAAATCAGAGCCCAGCTCACAGTTTGCACTGAGTCCCTGTGTCAGCAGAGAGCCGAGGAGCAACTGCACAGGCGTGCTCAGGCTTAACAGCGCGAGTCTCACTCTCCACTGGGGCTGTTGTTGGGGTGTGTGGAGGAGCCAGCTTTGTTTCCGCTCTCCTTAGTGTAACCTGCCCTTGCGACATCAGCCAAACCAATGCAAAGCAGCATTAAACCCGTGTCCCTTTCGGACACAGAGTGGTTTGAAGTGGTGCCACTTCGCACTGCTCATTCAATCCATGCAAATCTGTGTGTGGACTGAACCCCCCAAACCCACCAGAAGCCAATCGCTCCATTAGCACGTCTTGGGAAATTACTAATTGGAGAATCAGCACTGCAGCTAAACATGCAATAATTGGTGTAGTCATTGTAAATCACTGGGAGATGTTCAGGCGGTATGATGGGGGTGTGTCAGGCAGGATTTTAAATATGCAGATAGGCTAATATTAAATATGAGGAAATTAATTAAGATTAATTACTCTCAAAAGTGGTGCCTCATGCTATCCTAGTTCATAAAACGCTCTACCTGCAGAATACTTAGTGTGTAATTGGCCGTTATGTTTTGATATAAATCTTATCCCCTATATTGCGCTTCGTAATTACACAGCAGATACAGTCCCACAAATTGCTAAAAAAATGTGTTGCACCTTGCACGATAGCCCTGCAAAATCTCAAACACTTTCTGCGCCTACGCTGTGGTTCTCTCCCGGAATGGTTGTGAAAGGTTGTTTCATGGATTGCTTTGTATCAGCATTAGCCACATCTATCGGCACCGTAATAGCTGTTCCCAGGGATGCTGTAATGTCAGTGCAGCGGTACGGGTCACTTCCACTGACACCATATTCCTAACTGCGCCGTCGGAGATGCACATTCTGTCAGCTTTATCAGGTATCCAGTTAACCATGTTGACACAGCTTCTGGACTGGGGTGGAAGGATAAAGAAAATAGATTACCTCTTTAGTTGGGTGGAAAAAGAGATTTCCCCTGGGTAAAAGAAGATCTGAAGGAAAATTATTTTGTCCTCTGTGAACAGGAACAATTATTTTCTTTGTTGTGCCTAGGAAAATATGAAGAGAGGTAGTTTTGGAAAAGGAATATTTGAGATACAGTGTGTGTCATCTCAGCACCGTTGGTACTGTTTCAGCAGTGCCAGATTGTTACAGCAGTGGAGTCAATAATGCAATACACAAGTTAACGCTTTTGATGGAGCCACTGTGATGTCTACTATCAGGCATTCTCGGTCAAAACGTAAGAAGAAAAAGATTTTGTCCTCCATAATAACAAATCATGCACCCCCTCATAACAAACTTGCCATCCGGTTACAGCGAATTCAGGTCTCGCCTTGGCAAAGGTGGCTGGGTAAGTCTGCCTCACACGCACCGCAGCATTTCCAGCCTTTCCTGTTCCCCATGGAATCCTGAGCTGGTTACATCCATATGTAAATAAGCATAGTCACAGTGTGAAGGGTACAGGAAAATGTAGTTTCTAGAGAGTGAGTAACTGGTAAGTGTGTTATGAGACCTTATAGATGGGAATAGTGAGTGACAGAAAGTCTTTGTTAGCAGACAGTAGAACGTGATGGAGAACATTTTAAGTCATGGCTGTAAACAGCCTTAGATCCTTCAGACTCAAATGGACGAACCATTAGTTGTTCATTTAATATTCCTTTACAAAGCCTTTATAAATACACCAGGCACAAAGCAGTGACCCAAACACTAGCGCAGAAGCAATCCTAGAAACAATCCTGGAAAAAATGAGGCCAACTTCAGAAAAAAAGATCCAGTCCGGAGTCTCAGCTGTTGCGAATTTCAGAGAGGTCAATGAATTTATGCCACTTCATATAGCTGAGCCCCTAATTGAAAGGAAAGGCAGACCTGGAGCCACTTACACCGAGAACTGGAAGAGCAGTGACTGAGGTGTAGGCTTGGATCTGAGCTGGAGAGCTTGGTCGTCTTTAAATTGCTTTGACATCTGCTGTAGAGTTCTCTCTAGCTCAGATTAGTCGGTTAACTCTTCAGCTGGGCTAAAGGATGTTGGTGGAGCTGCAAGACCCCGTCCCTGGTCTCTGAGCCTTTTTACCCAGAAGGACCCGGGCTTGCTGCTCTGGCTGAAGGTGGGAGCATTTGTGCAGCTTCAGGTTTTCTGCAGCCCTAAACAGAAGGAAGCCTTACCAGCATCTCTGTCAGTGTGGAGTGTTGTCCTTGCTGCTTTCATTCCCAGGTAATCTAAAAGCTAATTATAAAAAAAAATCATGATAATTTGCAAGTGTTTGTGAGGCTACATATGAAGGGTTCTGTTTCATTAACTCCCACATTTTCAACACATATTTTCTTATGCATAATTATCTGTATTGCTTCAGGACTACCATTTTTAAACACTAGTGTTTTAACTCTCCCCGCATTGAGCAAGCCATTTGTCTGATGAAACCTCCCTTTTTCCCTAAGGTGAAACAGATATTTTCTAATTAGATTGGGACTTCTCTAGCAGAACTTCCCCTGTTTTCAACATCATTCTTGAACTTTTAGGGAGGATCATTCCGAGCTTGATGTATGTGCCTCTGGCACTCGTGGTGTGTGTGC
>NW_010426606.1:37993-41667 GCF_000710305.1 Buceros rhinoceros silvestris | reverse complement strand
ACCTCCCAGCACAACTGGCAGTGGTAGCCATCGCAAGTTCAGCTGTATTTTGGCCTCATCTGTTTTCTCATTTGCGCTACGAACCAGCGTACAGACTCTCCGGGGACCTTGCAGACATCCTTGCAGCTGCAAACATGAGCAGAGAAAAATGAGACGGGCTTTGCAGCCACTTCACCACCACCACACTGTGCTGCAGGACTGCACGTGTTGTGCTGAGCGATGCTGTGGGAGCTGCTCCGGCATCTTTAGTGCCGGTGTCTGGGGACACAGCCTTAGGGCACGCTCCCAGCAGGACCGCGAGCTCGAGCCACTTCACCACCACCACACTGTGCTGCAGGACTGCACGTGTTGTGCTGAGCGATGCTGTGGGAGCTGCTCCGGCATCTTTAGTGCCGGTGTCTGGGGACACAGCCTTAGGGCACCCTCCCAGGAGGACCGCGAGCTCGTCCCCCCCCCGTCTCGCTGTGGCAGGCACGTGTTGTTGCTTCTGCCCTTCTAGCCAGCCCTTCGTGTTTATTGCATGCCAGATAAGTTTCGGCAGGTAGTAATATTTAATATGCATGAGATCTCTTGGCCTCGTTTAACTGCGTTCCCAAAGTCCCTCTCATACTGCGGACAGGATTAGTGACTGAATGTCTTCTCTGATCCAGACACTGGTTTCATATCAAGCTGGCAAGTACAAGGGATAGTAAATTGGCAGGTTAGTTTTCCGAGACGTTTTCCCAGCTCTGTCTTCCAGAGACATCAACATAAACATGTCAGTAAGTAGTCGTTGCTAATGATACTCAGGTAATGTGCATTATGGGGAACCTTTGAAGCAAGTCCTAACCCCTTCCCAGACACACATGGACCCTTCAGGCTGATGAAATGCTGTCTCAGAAATGGCTGGAGCAGAGCAGGTGGATTATAAGAAGGAGGTGTTTGAAGTGCAAGGAGATGAAACGGTTTACAAGAAATCAAGGGATACAAGAGCTAATTCCAGTATTTTGAACCAAGTTCTAGTGCATAATGCCAGCCATTTGTGTCACAATAGTCTAATTTGAACTTTTAATCACAATTAAGAGCGCACAAATTAGGCATGACATTGTATGCTTATTGCTTAAAGGCTCTGTCACTGATTGATAATGTATATTTGTATTAGTAGTGTTAGTGCATAAGTAATATTCATATTTAACACAATTCACTGTGTTGACTTTGACTAACTACCTTCAGATACCACCAGCCTCCAGTGTAATCAATAATCATGATACTGCAGCATTTGTATGCCAATGGCTACATTTACACTGAAAACTGTCAGTAGAAAAACCTCAGAGACCTGTGGTAGCTGCTGCTGAATATGATAGCAATGATTGTCATACTTTTAAACAATATTTGTTAAAGAATATCGAGCCAGCTCCTTGGCTGCTGTACAGCAGAGCGATACACGAGCTAGAGATTAGGCAGCTACCTGTATTAATTTTTCAAAATCCTCTGCTGGGTATTATTTCATTTGATTTTATTTATTTCTTCTCTACTCCTGTCATGTTCTCCCTCTTGGGGACAATGTAAGTATTTCAAGTCAACTTTATAAATGTTCTTAACTGTCCTCCAGCTAGCCGCCAGTTTCCTTTTGAATACTCACGCGCGACCCGTGTCTGGCATGTGTCCCGTGGCCGAGGTTGTGCTTACTGGCCTTTTCACCGGCGGTTTTTCCAACTCTAAATGACGTGTGTCTGACAGAGCACAGTCATTACCTTTTGTGCCTTACCCAGTGCTGCAAAGGACTCACATGCATCTGCTGGTCATCCCATCCATCACTGTACCACCGAAACACCCGCTCGGTCACAGGTCGGAGCAGATGGCAGCATGAGCCGCGGAGCACCACGTTCGACCCAAACTGTGCCTCACACAGTTGAGCCCTGTCTCAGCATCCGAAGAATGACTTTAGAACAAAGTTTCTTGTCTGGCTTGAGGATGCCTTATTAATACAAAGAGGAGGACAAGGGAGAAGATAAATTAAGGGAGGGAAGTGTAGTATTTGATCTGCCTTAGAGATACAATTAGTTTCCCAGTGGGCAGATTGCCCCGCTGGAGTCCCTCCTTCCTTTGCTCTCTCTGCTGGGAATGGTCTCTAATGAGGAATGGTCTCTAACAAGGAAGAGCTCCCACTGAGCTGAGCTGAGATTCAACCTTCTGGCTCAAGCCTCTCCTCTCCCTCTGCTGTGGCTGGCACTGACCACTGAGGAGCAACGTGTTGCAGAAGGATGTGGAGGCGCTGGCACGTGAGAATAGTTAAAAGAGTATGAATAGAGAAAAGTCATGCAAGCCAGCACGAGAGAACAAAAAGAAGAAAAGTTCATTGGAGTCAGGCAAAAATGGAGCAGGAAAGAGAAGAGGGGTGTGCAGAAAGGGCAGCAGTGACAACTGCCTTGAAGGGCAAAATAGCAGCTGTAGACACGCAGACACTAGTACAGTCCAGGATGTAAAGACGAGGGTCTGCTGCGCTGGGCTTGGGGGGCGAGTGACATCCTCCTGTCTGCTCACAAGCTGTTAGTCAGGGCACTAGTGCCTGTGTCCCCAGGCACTGTCCTCCCTCCCATAACTCAGTCTGGGGGCTGGTGCTGCGCTCAGGACAGCGGTGACACTCGTGCGTGTCACTGCAGATTTGCTGAGATTCCCACAGTGTGGCTTATTGAGACTTTTTTTCCTCGAGTGCAGGCAGTAACGTGATTGTGGAACATGTGCTTAGTGAGTGCAACAAGCAGATAGACGTGCGTTGCTGAGAAATCCCTTACTCCCGGAGATTTCAAACAAAAGCTATCTAATGTAATTAAAAATTTGCAGGGGGAGAGTCAGATCTGAGGTGGGAGATACCAGCTTTGCTCTCTGCTTTATCTCTGAATGGAACCGTTTCCGCTGCTGGAAATGCAGCGAGAGCGAGCCCAGTGCTGCCTCAGTTTGAAGATAATAACTTTAATTTTAGTTCCGAATTACTTTTTTCAAAGGCAATCTGACCTCTGACTGGTGGAGTTATTGAATTGCCGCATCTGACATGATGAAGGATAGCTCAACAGGCGGGAGTCAAAGCACCTTGTATGCCGGCAAGAAATGCAGATATTAAGAGCATTACAAGTCATGAAATACAAATGGCACATCCTGGACTGAAAACGAAGCTGGACTTCCTCAGTCTTGAAAGAAAAACTGCTGCTTAACTTCCTTCAAAAAACCTGTTTTCTCCCAGCTCATTTCACACGGCGGTTTGTTCTCTTTGCTTGATTAAATGTTAATCCGGCCCATCCTAGTAGCATGCGGTTTCTTTTGTTAAGCTCTGGACTTCTGAACACCATACATGAAGGAGAAAGTTGCATCAATCACCAGCACAGCGAGAGTGAAAGGCGGAAGCCAGCACTAATGCAATTAGCACATTTATTTGTCACGCCTCAGAGGAGCTAGAGACCTCCTTGGCACAGGAGCTCTGACTCCTGGCAGCAGCCCGGTGGCCCAGGGAGCTGCTGGGAGGGACCAGAGGCCTCAGTCCCTCTGAAGGCACGAGCTGGTGTGTCCCCTGTCCCTCAGCCTTGCTCTTCCAGCCAGCCCTTGCACCAAGCTGACGTCCTCTGAAGCCTTCATTCTTCATCTTGCCAGCCTTGCGGGATGTCCTGAGCATCATCCCGGATTCCCGTGGCAGCGTGGAG
>NW_010426606.1:692-37914 GCF_000710305.1 Buceros rhinoceros silvestris | reverse complement strand
CAGCAGTGCTCACAGGTGCTGAAACGGGGAGGGATGACAAACGAAATCTGCAGCACTCACAGCCAGGTGATGCCTCTCTGCTGCCCAGCCGTCGTCAGGGGCCGTGCAGCCCTCTCCTCGCTTGTCTGGGTGTTTTTCCGAAGCCGCCACCGGCAGCTCAGTTCAGCGCACACACCGTTTAGAGTAGCCATCTGTTCCCTTTAATGAGAAAGCCATCCATTTTTTTCACCTGATTACTGATTGTTCCAGACTATTGTTGATTGCTTTGTTTTATTAATTACTCATTTTGACATGCTGTATCTGTCCCTTTTGTTCAGAAAACAGATGCTCTTGTTTTCGAGCATTATTACTGATGGTTATTGCTAATAAGATAAAGCCGCAGTTCCCGTTTAACTGAGGACTTGACTCTGTGGCTCTGGTTATTGTAATGCTTCATCACTGGGTATTTTAGTCAAGCCTGAGAAAAATAGTTCATTCTTAGTGCCACAGGGGCTCCCGTCATTTGAAGGAAAGGGACTCAGTTTTTATGTCTTTCGGTGCACTGAGCAAGGGGGTTGGTAGCTGTTGCTATTCCTGGAGTCCGTGGTTGAACAAAGAATAAACAATACTAATGTCCTTCTGAAATTGCTCATTAATCCCTGTTATTGTGGGTGCGAAAGGCTGCAGGTTCCCATAAGAAACCTCCCGAGTCACGCTCATTTCCTGACTGTGTTTGGAACTAAGCAAAATTTGCTTTTCAGATTGTCGGGCAAGGTTCACCTCATCTTCAAAATTAAAGTGGAGTGCTCTATTAGCAGTGGGGGAGGTGGCATCACTACACCAGAGTTAAAGTGTTTCCACTGACAATTGCTATTTTATAATATTATTTCAGTATTTTGTTAAGCCTGGAAAAATTGTCTGTGCGTAGAGTCTAGATGGAAACCACATCTCTGCTTTCTGCTGGAATTAGATACCTGCTCAGTTCAATTTTGAGAAAGTCTTTACAGGGTGAAGTAGATTCTTACAAAACATGGTTTCTCATTCTGCAACAAATCCAATTGCTGATATTTTGCTTTTATTGTGCTTCTCCCCAGCTCCGGGCTCATGCGGTGGATATGAATGGAAACAAGGTGGAGAATCCTATTGACCTTTACATCTATGTGATTGATATGAACGACAACAGACCGGAGTTTATAAACCAGGTCTATAATGGATCTGTTGATGAAGGCTCTAAACCAGGTACAGTGGAGAAAAAGTCTTACAGTTATCTGCAGCTTTCAAACATTAATCTGCCATGATAGTTGTGTCCCCTCTTGAAAAAGAGGGGACGTAGGTGAGGTTTGCTGTGGCTGTTGAAGGCTGATGGAGGACAATCCAGCTGGTATCTTTTTCTCTGGATGCAGAGAAAATGCAATCTCGGGTTAGAGGGAACCTGGATCCTGGTGGTCCCTTCCTAGATGTGGGATTTGCAAAAGCAGCAGTTTTGTAGAGTAATGCTCCGTATTGCCGTTCTCGTACACTGGTTACGCTTGTACTGGGCGGTTACTCTAACTAGAGAGTTCTGAAAGCCAGCCCAGCACTGGCCTGTTGCTGAGCCTGCGCCTGGGATGCTGAATGTCTGCCTCTTGATATTTAATCCAGGCATTTGCAAACTCAGTATCTGGCACCCAGTCAAACTCCAAGCAGATCTGCGTCCTGAAGTGTGAAGAAGATCCTTTCTTATTTGGGACCTGTTGCAGACCTGTGAAGCGGGAATATTTCCACTGAAATTACTGGCTCATCCTTCATCCCCATGGACTTTTTCCACAAAGGCTGAATGAGGGGGAAAACCAAAACTAGAATTTCAGAAAATTTAAGGGTGAAATGGTAGTGAGGGTGTAAGCCATTCATGGAGTACAAGTGATGACTTTAACACCAACATGTTCATACGCTTGGAAAAGCACACTTACCAGGGTCTTCATTGTTTTATTCTCAGTTCTATTGTTGATTTGTTACTGAAGTGCGGTGTAACCCTGAATTTCCAATACGGTAACAGGGTTGGTTTAGTTTAATTGCTGAGCATAATTAATATGAGTGTATTCATTCTTTGAACATAAATTACACTGTGCAAACTGTCACCAGTGCACTTGGAAGTCTCCTGAAATGGGAGGGAGAATTTTCCAAGGCAGATTTTACCCTCAGTTGTTTGCCAGCTGAGGGGTTAAATACCACGTGACTTTATTTTGTGTCAGCAAACATTTATCATGACTTCTCCGCTGCCTGAGGTGTCATAGGGAAACCTCCGGTGGCCACTGTTTTTAACAAGGTGATTCATAGTTGTGATTGATTGTCTTTCAGCATTGCGAGGGCTGTGGTGACACGTAGGGAGGACGGAAAGTGACATTATTTTTGAGGCGAGGATAGGTACAGCTCCCTTCCTGACTTGCTTTGGGTGGTGACATACCAGCTTCAAAGTGCTGATCCCCATCCTGCTTGGCAGAGGGGACAAGAGAAGTCCCTGAGCTGGTGGCACTAATGACATCTCCCCAGAGGATTTTCCAGCTTTTGTTTGAAGGCCACTTTGGGGCATATCAAGGTTTGAAGGTTGATACAACATTTCCATAGCAAATCAAATTTCTTACATCTTATTCGAGGACAGATCAATATTCATAGTGTTCCCAAATGTTTTACCAAGCTCTGCTCGGTAAATTGCATCCTCTTCTTGTCTGAAGCCCGGATAAGCCTCTGAGCTATTAAATCAGGATAGAATAGCTCTGCCTACAAAATGCTCTGCTTCTGCCAGTGATTTTTGGTATTCTGTATCCCAGGCTGGAGCACTTGCCTTTAAGGCAGGTAGGTAGAAAGCAATCTGTTTTTATTCAAAAGCAATTACATTTGTCTTTGATGTATTTGGGGATTTTTTTCCCCTCTTCCCTGTTTAATCGGTATTTTTTAAAGGTTTATATTAGTATTGAATTTCTGCTCTTTGCTTTAGTAGAACCTGCTGGGAGTTGGGGTATCTGAGGCCCTCATTCCTTGTACTCGGCAATGACACGCTGTGTCTTTGAGAAAGCGTTAGAGAGGACAGAGAGTTACGGTGGGTGTCTGCGTGCTCCTCCCTTGCCTCAGAGTTCTGTATCCCTGTTTTGTGTACAGACAAATCTAGACAATGTACTTGGCGTAGATCTTGCAGACATTTGGAAGCTTTGAAAACTTTTTTATGGTTCAAGATGCTTCAGGGTATTATAATAACTAAGGATGTACCACAGCAGCCGTTGCAAGAATTAAAAAATGCACAGCTGGATGATTATTTGTGGCAGTGGTTGATAAATGAAAGTCATTCACGTTCTTAAGGTAACAGCAAAACATGTTCAGTATCAATTCAACAGTAAGTTACATGTGTATATGCATCTATGACTATATCTATGCGTGTGTGTGTATCCTTGAGTAAAGTACAGATTTGCTTCAAGCAAACTAAAACCTCTTCCTGTACGTTACCGGAGTTCAGCATTCATTTTCCACTGTTCATTGCTATTGAACTCTGCCTGAGGACTGGAAATGCTTCCCTGGATATCCGGCACAATTGTTATTTCTCACATCTTCCATATGCCCATTTATAATGGCCGTGATTAAAACCGCAGTATTACTCGATTACCACAGTATTGGCAATGTTCTCAATAATTTTGCACACCTCTTCCGAGAAAAGTAGCTGGAGTTTTAAAGTATCCCAAATAAATGCTGACTCTGAGGACAGCTAGTGTGAGCAGCCAATGACTGTTTGAAGTCAGTAGGAACTTTGCCCAGATTTAAAAAAAAAAAAGAAAAGACAGGAAAAAAAAGGGACATATGGAGCTCGAGCTCTATCCATGGAAATTTTGCAGAGTGAGACCATCAAAAATATGCTGTTGAGCGCAGGCTGAGCAGGACGCAGCGACCTTGAGCTGCAGGAAATCCCCTGCAAGGCTTTAGTGGGATCAGTAGAGCAGATCCCATGCAAAGTGAACAGGAAAGGGCTCTGCGGGGCTGTCACAGCACACCCTGGGGTGCAGGGCAAAGCAAAGGCATCCGCAGCGTGGGCACTGCAGGCAGGGCTGTGCCTCCGGAGCGTGCGGCACCACGGAGGGCAGCCAGGCTGTGGTGAGCTGGAAGAGAGCACCATGCCTCATCGCTGACCCTGTAGGACAGCGGCAGATTGTGCCTGGCCATGGCAGGAGATGGGGGGTGACCAAGTAAGGTGTGACCTACTGACTAAACGGGGAATAAGCCAAAAGTGGGTAGAACGAACCAAGAAAATGGGAACACAGAAAAGGTGTGTACTTCAACCTGCAACACAGTGTGGTACTGCTGGGCACAGCCTCCCACGGAAGAAGCAAGTTTGCTTCAGCCTGAAAATACAAATAACCTTCAAAGGGGATTGTCTGGAAGCTGGAAGAACTGGCAGCAGTGTGAAGGGACTCATTAGAGACAGTCTGATGAGGTTCAAGTGAAGGGGCTTCCCAGACTGCAGAGCACTCAGACTGCCTGCATCTCCAAGGAGTGTGCTCTCTGCCGCCTGCGAGTCACCTTGAAGCAACCCTTGACAGGAATAGAAAAGAAATCGTCAGGTATTATTAATTATAATAGGTTGTTGTTGCTGGTTAAGATTATAATAACATAATTGAAATAGCGGCTCACATTGTAGCGTAGTGTTCTTGAAATCAGGAGCTCCTTCTTGGTGCAGTAAAGTTCTCTGCAGCGTGAACACACGTCACAGCCTGGACCCTGGGCATCCTCAAATGCATGCCGGCTTCTAAACTGAATTGTGTTTCTTTTTCTGATACTCTCTGGAGAACCTTTTCATGCCTTTCTGGCTTATCTGGCCTCAGGTCACATAGCTGGACAATTCAAATGTGTAAATGCAAGCTCTTCAGAAATGCAGAGCAGAAGTGGTGCAGGGTTTTCTTTTCCACAGGACCATCTTTCTTCCTTACTCTCCCCCTCTACGGGTTGTTTTGATTTAACATGCCGCTGTTTGAAAGTGTATCTTAAAAGACTGTGTTTTACTCACACTGAATAATGTTCTGCCTCTTTGAACTTCCCCTCGATACGAACACCACAGCCAAGTTTTAAAAATGCAACTGCAAGCTCGAGCCACAATTCCCCTGGTCCCTCTGGCAGCCGTAATCAGCAAAGTTCTCCCGGCGCCGCAGAAGTTGCCTTTCAGGCACTGATAAAGCGGGATGGGTTGCACAGCTTCGCTGCCCATCGCCGCCCGCCCTGCGAGGGTTCTGCTGCCCTTTCCAAGCCCACGTCTCTTGCGCCACGCAACCTCCACCGCCTCACAGCAGGAAGGAGCTGGCCTTTGGGGTGGGTTTTTCCCCTCTCTACACCACCAGTTCCTGCCTGCCGTGAGCCCAGCCGCTGGGCTTGCAGCATCCCAGGGGTGTCCGTGGGGAGTGCTGTTTCAAAAGAAATTCTGCAGTTTCAAAAAGAAAAAAAAAATTGCTTGATAAGGTAGGATGAAAATGCTTAAATGTAAAAGCAAAAGGGGAATTTAATCACAAAACAAAAATGTGATGGAGAAAGATTATTTTTGTCACTGCAGAAGCCTGAGTTTGATCTAAGCACCACAAAACGTACCTTACAGTAGGATGTGGATGTCTTACTTAACTGAAGCGTTCAGCTCTGAAAAGGTCAATGGGAAATGCTCTGCAGTGACTCGAGTGCTTTGCTCTGGGTTGTATCTATTTTGTTTTACCAGAAAGATTGTCAAAAATTAACACATCTCTCCAAAACAATTTGTTCCTGTCAGACTGGCCTTTTCTATTCCCATTCATCCTTTCCACTTCACTGACTCTCCATACAGCTTGGTCCTTTTCAAGTCAATAGCACGAGTCCAAGTAGCTTCTTTTAGGGTTTGACCAGCTCCTTCTTTCTCATGGTGTTGTGGAGGATAGTTTACTCCTGCCGCCCTCCCTGGGCAAGGTGTGAAAGAGTGCCGAGTATGGACGCTCCTCCAAAATAAAGGGTATTAGTATTTCTGACGTGAAAAATGTCATTTAAAATTTCCCCATCTCCTGATTTCATGGAAGTCTGATAAAACAATCATTCGTGGTGTGCCACGTGAAAAATTAAATAGCTGGGAGCTAAATCTATATGTGGCAAATTGAGTTAAAGAAATCTCGTAAAAATAAGCAGTATCTAAAAAACCCAAGGATTGAAAAAGCTGATTATTCTAGTGTCCCAGTTTGTTTATTTTATTTCTATGCCAGCAGAGATTCCCTCAGAGATTAACACTGTGGACTAATGCACAGATGGGGCCAGAAACTTGAAAGTCATCTGAATATTAAGAATTTAAATCTTTAGCCTCAGTGATTTGAACAGAAAGCCAATTATGAGGCTGAATTAGTTTTCAAATTAAACTGCAATTTAAGGCTTGTGAAATTAATCTTTTAAGGCCTATAGTTGCATTTGTACATATATTCATGTGGAGAATTTGGATTCTGACTTTTTTCTCTTCTCTCACCTGACAGTACGATTCATAAAGAGATGCCTGATGTCCTGCAGGTTGTTCTTTCAGTGGAGGAACAGAGCGGGTGTTGCTGGGTGGCCAGGGAGGAAACGAAAGCGGTGGCGCCTGGGATCTGAAGAGAAGACATTTCATTTTTAAAAATTCATAGGACACTGAGTGAAAACCCCTTTCTTCATTACAACCCATCCCAGAAACGCCATGGTGCTGCTCGTAACTAAAACATTCAATATTCTTTTACCAGCTTGGAGGTAAATTCATTTTAGTACTTTCCGTTTAGGAAGGTCCTAGTACAACAGAGCACCTGGACCATTCCCTCACGTGTTACACACAGTCTTAGGATACACAATACTCTTTCTTAAGTTCTTTTGCTCAGCTGAGCACAATTTTAAGATGAGAAATTGTTTTTCTGCAGACGCATGTGGTAGTGCTTTCCGTTTTGTTTCGAGGTGAGTGGTTATGAAATCTGTGCTCTTAATTTCCTTTTCAGAAGCATCCAGTCCCAAGAGCAAGGAAGTGAATTATAGGACTGTAGGTGAGAAAAAAATGCAAATCCCCAGTCTGATGGCTTTTCTGAGCAGACAAAAAGGGCCAAGTTGATTTAAAGGAAAAATAAATGGGGAAATTGTGTTCTGAGACCACTCTAGAAGGGAGTTACAGCACTGCTATAGTCCAGTCTCTGCCCCCTTTTAACCAGCAGTTACAAATAACATTGTGTTACGGTAGCTATAATACATTACTTGACAATAAATTCTATTCCATTATATTATATTGTCAAAATTCAAGGACTGGCTTCAAGCGTTTTGGAAGGTGTGGTAAGTCGTAGGTTTTGAGCAGCCGGGTCTGCACAGTTTCACTAGTCACATACGCCTTCAGTTAAGCCTTGAAACCTACTCCTACTTTTAACCCCGGCTCAGAGGTGGTGGTCAAGATACCTTGTCCTAAGTCACATTTCCTCCGTTTTTTGTATCAGCCTCTGGGAATCAAGGGGATTCATCTGCAGGAGCTCAGCTGAGCTGAGCTTATCAATTGCTGCAGTCCAGACTGTTTGCCCAGAGGCTGAATGAGCTTTTGCCCATCTTGAAGTTTTTACCCCGTTACTCCTCTGCGGCGCGCGGGGTCTCGGCAGGCTGCGGGCTGCTCTGCAGGAGTTCTCTCCCATCGGGCTGCGCCCATGAGTGTGGGTGCTGCAGTCAGTGCATCCGTTCGTTGCCTCTCCAGAGGGATCTATTTCATTTTTGACATGAAGATATTCTTTCAGTTCCAGGTGACAGCAGCCACTTCAGCTTGCTCAGTCATCTCTCCAGCCCCGCTTGCTCTCTTCATTCTCATTACGCTGGCTCTTGCCTTGTTTGAGGCTGAGAATCTGATGTCTCCACTAATTAGGAAGTGGCATCCTTTATGAATTAGGTTAGCTGCTTGAAAGGTCAAAATTTGCCAGTGATTACAAAAATAATGGTGAAAGAAAATTACAGTAGCTATTAGTTATGACTGAAGGAATGTCATTCAGAAGGGAGGTGCTGATTCTGTTTGGTTTTCTGTCTAGAGCATGTGGGATGCAGTTTAATTTAAGGATATTTGCAATTTATTACATCCGCAGTAGAGTTATAGGCACTTCTGTCATCTTGATGTCTTACACATCTTCCTGTTTACCTGTGTAACTCCACTCAGCACCTTCGGTGCTTTTCAGCGCCTGATTTTTCATTTGAAACCCTTAACAACGAGTATGTGAAAATCCTTCAAATCACCTAGTGAATACATTCCGTTTTTTCAACTTGAGGATGCGTTTGTTTGCTGAGGTGCTTTAATCTTTAACACTAGAGCAGTTCCTCCAATACTGTTCTCAGACTCCTATTTCCTGGCAAGGGAAGGTCACCCGTGAGGAGCTCTGAGCTGTGCCATTCAGGCTGCTACTGGTACTGCAGGTAGGGCAAGTGGAACACGTTGGGATGGCTCGGCAGCATTGCAACCCACGTACCTGGGGACAGCCCCCTCCCGCCCCACGCCTCCCCGCCTAGGGAATGGAAGAAGCATGTTCGGTTTATTGATCAGTTCAAAGACAAGGAGCACACACACTCTTCAGCATCTTTTTTGGTAAGGAAAATCGTACTTTACATAGGGAAGCTGTGTGCAAGTACTCGTGTATTGTTGCACTCTGAGGACTGGTTCAGGATCCCGTCATATTTCTCACTGTAACTTGGTTTTGACGTCTTTGCTTCCCTAATGTGCTGCCTTCCTCTTCCAAAGACCTCGTTGCAATGCCTGAAGTCGTTTGAAGGGTGAAGCGTTCCTACCGTGAGGAGGAGCATGAGATTCCCACTCTCTGTGGGGAAGAAAGCTAATACCAGGAAACTCTTCTGAATGGAGAATTTAATTTTTAGGAAGTGCTGTGAATTTTACACTGCTTTTCAGTATTTAATCTTCCCATCAGCAATTACTGCCTTCTCTCTATCTGCCATCGGATGCAGAGTATTTGCTAAGTGAGCTTTCCAATTTGGGGAAAAAAAAATTAGGAGGAAGGGGAGGTTTCCATTAGTACAAAGCCATTATTAACGTGGGTTAATGAAGATCTAATGTAATATGGCCATCACCACATGTCTGCACATAATGATTCAATCCTTTTCTATGGGGGAATGATTAAATTAAGTATCTTGTAGGTCAAAATTAGACTGAGAAGGTTAACCAACCTTTAATGATTCCACAACCATTTACCAGCCATTAAAAAACATAAACCATAAGATAAAGCTGAATAGAGAATCAGCATCATCAGTTAAAAACTGGGTGAAGCTTTAGCTTCTTCTGTCTATATCACAGGGGTAGACAGAGAGGATTGTGTGGTTTTATAGTGATACGTGGTACAAAGAGCAAAGTGAAAGGATTTTTATCTTTTTTTTTTTATTTGTATTCCTGGTAAGTACCCATTAGCTCTTTCTTTTAACGTGCATTAAATCTAACTAATGGATATCAAACCAGCTTAGAAAAATGGTAATTATAAAGCAATTGTAACAAAGACTTTGGAAGCATAACTGTGCTAAGATATTGTTTGTGTGCCTTAAAGCCGTGAAAGCTCAGTCTTTACGGAGAAATGAAGTTGCATAGATGGGAGAGCAGAGACTGCAGACAACGTGATGTGAATTACCGGTCCTTGGCGTGCTTTGGGACTGTCTGAGCGAGAAGGAATTGAGCTGATTCTCAGATTCCGGAGTGATTTGGGCCGAACATTTGTTTACCACTGTGCGCTTATCTGCTTTTACATACCCAGGGCAGCTATCTTTCTTGTTTTGGGAGGGTTTTTTTTGCTTAACATGTACAGATCGAATGAGATACAGTGAACCTAACAAAATCTTTTTGCAGTCCCTTACAAGCAGATGAAATTAATTTTAAAATTGATAAACAAAACTGAATAAACAGGTAAAAATTGTCTCCCTTTTTCCCCAGAATTCTGTAAGGCGTTATTTTGCCTATTCTGTAGAAACCTTAATTAATCTAATGGGAATATTTTCCATAAGGGGTGTTTTCAAGCACCTCTTTCATGTGTCTCGTCCGTTGTTAGATTGAAACAAAAATGTCTGATTTGACAAAATAACATCTCGGAGATTGCGGTGGTCCCTGGGAAATGTACTGTGAAGTCGTAGTTTCTTGGGGTCTTGCCTGTTATTGATAGATCTCCTTCGTCACGCCATGCGGTAATTTTAACTCAGGTGATGTATGAGCTGGGCGCATTAGTTAATGAAAGCTAATGCACAGTAATCTTGTCATCACTAGCTGTGCATGATAATTCAATCTGCTTCTCGGAAGAGCTCTTCAACATGCAACAAATTTGATTTCATATTGACATGATGTACTAGGTTAGGTATTTTACTTAACATACCATGTGCCTTATTTGATGAGGAATGTTTTTCTTTCAACAGGTTATCTACCCGAGTTAGGCCAGGTGTGTGGTTTAATACAGTTCTATCAAACACCATCTGTACTGGATATTCATTACGCGATACACTGCACAGACCGGGGCAAATTCACGAGTTTCAGCACTTCATGCATTCATTTACTGTTGTCAGCAGGCTCGAGAGCAAGCCCTTCAGAGCAGGAAAATTAAGTAATGCTTCTTTCACACACTGAAAGCATCAAGTTCCTCTTGCCCCCTTTTGTACGCCTCTCTTGTAGCTCCATCATCACAGGCAGGATCTGACCTGAAAAAGGCGGAGTCCAGCGTGGGGGTCTTGAGTGTGAATTGGAGGCGTTTGCCCAGTTTTTCTGGTCTTAGTAACTGCTTGCAGTCTCTGTGTGGGTGGGATATATGGATTTAAAGATGGTGTGGTTAATACTGTGATTTCCACGTACACACATCCTGCGGGACAGCTTGGGCAGTCTGTACGGTTTCACTTAAACCCTGACAACACCAATCTCGATCCTCAAGCGTGGAAGAACTGTGCAGTCTGCCACTGCGTACTTGCCTACTTTGTGTCGTAATAGGAGTTTGATATAGGGATGTATTTCCTCTATTTTAAGATAAAGTATATGAAGATATATCCCCATGCACAGGACATAGAAACATGACATTATTTACTTTTATAGCAGGTAAATCATCACCAACCATCTTAGTATAGTGGAATATTTTATATAGCCCCCAGAAGATGCTGTAGCAGTATATATCCACATCGCTCTGCTGAATCCTCTTGTGCACAGATATATGTCTGTGTCATTCACTGCAGCACTCGGGTATCTAAAGGATGCATCTTGCTTAAAGATAGACTAAATGTACAGGAGACGGAGTGGGACGTAGACGGTGATGTAGGTTACACCGGCTGGTCTCCTGGGAGCAGTCTTCAGGAGCGGTACCATCAGCACAGGAGCAGGAGATGCTGTCACGCTCTTGTTCTTGGGTCGACATTCCCCGGTGGGAAATATATGTGTGTAGGAATGGGAACGGACATACCAGCCACTGTCCAGACTGCAGAGAGGAGGAAGTAATTTGCAGCCGGTTTACAGCAGACTGTGGTCAGACAAGCAGCCCCAGGGAGCAGCGGCGAGCTGGGAAAGGAAGTGGCTGCTGCAATTCCATCATGCGCTGCAGAGTGCTGCAGCCACACAGGGCCCTTTGCAGAGGATGCTTTATTAAGTTACAAGTTAGTAATTAATGCCAAGTTCCTCTCTTTATTTTCTCTGTGGTTGGGTTTCATAATCGAAATTAAAGATATGAGACAGAGAGCAGATTGCCTCTTGAAATACAGCTCCCTGGTGCTCAGTTCATGACTTTAGAGACATTTATCCAGTCCCATCTCCCATTATGGGGATGTAGGTCAAACGCTGTCGAAATAGTCCTTTTTTCTAGAGCAGATGTGCTCAGTCCAATGCGACACTGCAAGAAAGAAGCAAAAAGTTCAAGGAAAGAGTTGAGTGAAGGAGACATTCTCTACACTCCATCCACGGTACAGCTGCTGTCAGCTCACCCCATGCCCACCACAGAGGATCCTCTGGTGTCCCCTGCCAAGTTGGGAACCCACCATCTCCCCCATATCGTGGTTTAGTTTGGAAAGCACAGTGCAGTCCGAGAGGTCCCAGATGAGAAGGGGCCAGAATGGCGAGGTGCTCTTGTCTGAATCTGAGGCCTTAATAACTTTCCCTTCTGATTTGTTTCTTGTACTAGAAGTGAATCACAAAATACCACCTGTTTTTTTGGAATCTGTCCGAAGACTGCACATGTCCTAAAATAGATTCTGTTTTCCTCTTCCACTTCTGTTTTCATTAGCCCCAGGTTTGACATTCTGTTCAGAGATATTTTCAGTATAGAATGCATTAAGATAACAAATTCCAAATCAAACATCTCATTCAGCACATTTCCTGTTTAAATTTCTCCTGTACGTTTCCCCTGTACTTACCTAAGGGTTGGCTTCTTTATTTGTATCACTTGTCTCATGATAAGTGGTTTTGCAAAAGAGCGAAAAAAGAATGCTTGAAGAGAAAGGGGGAGAATCATTGCTTGCACAGCCTTGTTTCAGTTCAGTGTTCCCTCCCTCTCCCCTCTCCTGATTTGTATTGACTGGAAAAATGTTAAAGTTGTTGAATAGTTTGTTTTCATTTCACCAGTGTGAATCAGGATTATTGCAGAAAGATAGGAATGTGTTCATCATTACAATTTGCTTTACACATTTATTTTTTAATCTTACTGAACTTAGAAAAGTCACAGGGATACGTATCACCGTGGAGAACAAAAAGAGCCTGATTGAGCCAGATGGAAGGAGATCAGCAAAGCACTTTCCAGAGTGTGAAAATACAAACTTAGGAGGCCACTTCTTGCTAATACTGGGAAATGTCGTTTTCCCGGAGCTGGGGAAGGTACTGGCAGATTGCCTGTGTGCCGAGTGGCTTAAAGACACTCAATGCCACAGGGTACAAAATTTGGGCACACTGCAGCCATTGGTAGATCTGCCCGTTTAGAGCATGGGGTATGTTTTTAAACTCTCTTGCAAACAGATGCAAGCTCTCCAGCTCCCTGCTTTCCCTGAACTGGAAGCTTGGTAGCTTTGTAACCAAGCTGGGGGTCTGAGCTTGTTAGATGAGACGTGACACAGTGCTGCTGTAGCCCCATGTCCTCAAGCTTGCCAGTGGCTCACCTGTAAGCAAACTCAGCTCTTTCTGTACAACAGCATGTGGCTCCGTCTTGAATCAGGTCAGGTTCTTGATGGGACCACTTTGCATCTCCTCCAGCATGGCAGGCTCATAAGGCAGTTCATCCTCTGCAGAGTTCCCAGAAGTGCAGTGTTCAGGCAGTACCTTCCATCTTTCCATTGATGCTGTTGGGTTTTGGTGGTCACTAAACATGTCTCTTTGTCTCCCACTCCTCCTTTCAGATCTCTTATCGTTATATTTCTCCACTGTTGCAGATTGCTTTTTGCAAGCAGGATGCATCTGCCCTTTTAGCTGTTCTCTTCTACCAATATAACAAGCGTAAAGCTGGGCCCTATGAGCTCTGGGGGGGTCACAGGACCATGCAGCTACAGGAGTCCATCCAATCAAGTAACATCTTTTACCCTCATAATGATAATTTTCCACTTTAGCGAAACACCCTGCTGCCAGACTCCAGTGATAATGAGCCTGTCAGTGCATCAGTGCACTCCCAACAGTATCTAGAAAGAAGGGATTGTTTTTTGCAAGGCAAATGAAGACACCGATGATTAGCAAGAAACAAACCAACAATTCAGTACGTTGCTGGCCACACATACCAAATCATTGATTTTCTGCCCTGCTGGGCAGCAGCTGTTCCATTTGCTCCGCAGAAATGGGGGGTTTTCTCTAGAAGGGGCCAGAAAGGTGGGTGTTTCTCCAAGAACTGGAGGCAACAGTCAGTTGCTTCCTGCACTGGGCATGGTCGTGTTGATGGGGCTCTCTGAAGCTGCTGAGAAGTCTGATGGGCTTTCCACTATTAAACTCTGCTTCTGAATGCATATGAATGCAGTGATTGGATGGAAAAAAAAATCTCCTGTGAGAATCTATATGAAATTGCAGGACAAAAAATGCTGCCCTAAAACTTACAATCACTGAAAGAATTAGAAGTTAATCACAGATAACCTCATGTGACTTCTCGCTATATACCAGTAATGTGTAATCAGTATCCATGCAGATCATCTAATCTCAGCAGTGTTGCTATTTTCATAATCCTGGATTGAAATGGGATGTCTGCCCCATAGCATTTCTGAGTAAAATGCGTGACCCCGAGTCAATGGGACTGCAATCTGCTCTGCAGCGAGACAGTGCTGATATTTCGTCTTCTCTTGTTCCAAGGTACCTACGTGATGACAGTAACGGCAAATGATGCAGATGACAGTACTACAGCGAACGGGATGGTGAGGTACCGCATCGTGACTCAGACCCCACAGAGCCCATCACAAAATATGTTCACTATTAACAGCGAGACGGGAGACATCGTCACTGTGGCTGCTGGGCTGGACAGAGAGGTGAGTGTAAAAGCCATTGTACCAGGTTTCCCATTGTTGAGGGTCTCTGACTCACGGAGCCCAGACACTGGGTTGAATAGTAAGCCACTAAAAATCTGAGTTGCAACGTGGCGATTGTGGTCTTTGCTTCTGCAGCAGCTGTGGGGCATCATGGCTTTGATGTGGTATTTTTGTCTTAATCCATATCAGTCAGTGAAACCCTGGGAGAACCTTCTAACTTGTGAAGCTGATATTTGCCTTGCATAAATTTGTACAACTCAAAGATGTAAAAAAATGCTCCAGAAGGAGCAAGGGGTTGAATAAATTGGTATTTGTCACCCTTCTGTCAGGGTACAAAGTACCAGACACCTCCAGCCCTCTCTAGACCTGTCTTGCTTAGTTCTTTGCGTGTTTTCTTTGGAAGCGGTTACACAGCCCGAACTCCACACCCGTTACATGTTTTATGATGGCATCCTTGTGTCATTTCCAAACTAGGAAAATGTCTTCCAGTTATTTTGGTTTTCTGTGAGGCTCTACCTTTAATGCTTCTTCTGCCTGGCATTTTACAATGTATAGCTTTTAAAAATGCAGAAGAAATTTCGTTTTTACTGACAAAAACATACCCTGCCCCTGTAAGCGATATAGCGTGATTCTCAGAGCTCTGCCTTCTCTAGTTGTGAGAATAGCTCAAGGGCAAAGCATTTATACCTCACACAGTGAGCAAAAATCCACGTAGCATCAGTGGTGGGTTGGAGTGACTGGGGAAGAAAGGGCCAGGGGTCAGTGGGTGGGTTAGGGTTAGGGGGATCTTAAGTTCGGAGGTTTTTCACCACTGGACTGTGCGATTTGTGGAATGTGACCTGTCCATTTAGGAGACCTTGATCAGCTGAATGACGGGAAGGATCATTTGTTCGTTGAGCAACCAACCACAGGTAGTATGGTATGCAGCAAATGTGGAAGGACTTACATAGTCATAAGATCAGATGTTTAAGTTCAGGCAGTCCCCAGAGACGACAAGTCCAGTGAAATCCAGTTTGAGAGAGCACAGCCTGCTGCGTTCTGAGAGAAGGCACCAGAAACTGGTTTTGTTCTCCTTTCTCTCCTTTCCTCCCCCGTGACCGATGGCAGGGACGGAGCGAGTGGGAGGCCCCACATGAGGGACTGATGCATGGGTTTCCTGCCTGGGACACCAAATTCAGAGGGGTGAAAACCTCCAGCACCTCAGAGATGTTTTTTCCCAAGCGCATCAGCCCCAACGGCACCCTTTTGAGCCTGCTGCAGAGCCCGCTGCTGAGTGCCGGCCAACAGGCATTGCTCTGCCGGGGTTTGTGCCCATCTCACTCACCTGTCTGGAGCCGCTTTTTTGCTTCAGAGCTGCACGGTGGCTTTGGGAGGAATCCTGAACACGGCTGCGGAGCTGCTGCTGAGAGCAGATAAAAGCAGCGGCAGCAGCTCGGCAGCAAGCGGAGTGCCCTGGGGCAGCCGGCGGGACCAGCACAGGGACGGCGGCTGCTGGCTGGGAGCGGCGCAGATTTGGGGCTTGCCCAAGGCACAGTTTCAGGGCGAGCCGACCCGGGGGTAGGCGCTGTGTGAAACAGCTTTCCAAGGAGAAGGTCGAGTAAGTAGAAAGCTCCAGATGTAAAGACAAGAAGCAGAGCTAGGGGAGCAGGAGGAGCACCAGCGCCTGTTCCTTCGCACCTGACGTGGCAGACATCGCAAGCACGACCTAGGGCAGATTTGACCTTTCCCTGCTCTTTTTATTTAGAGAACTGGAAAGTTAGCTGAATCTTAACCAGGTCGATTATCCTAGGCAATGCTGAAGGCTGCAACGTGCTTGCAGACAAAGAGGAGAAACAAGTGCTGTGGAGAACGCTGGCAGCCTCGGGGAGATGGTGGCAGAGCACTCGGAGGAGAGTGCTGAATTCTGGCAGGAAAATGATGATTTTATGGAAATGACAGAACTATTATTGCCCCCTTGACATCAGTGGGGGCCAGCATTTTAACGTACAGCTTTATGTGTTGAGAAAGGTCGCCGGTTTATATTAATTTTGAAGACATAGGTTGGGATAGCTTGGTGGGAGAGAAGTTTTAATCTCAGCAAATCAGCTGAAAAAAGAGGCAGGTGGTAATTAGGGGGAAAGGATAAGGCTGAACGATTGTCTTTTTTCAGATTTCTCTCATTGCATCTGAAGTATCTTACAGGTTTGCAGGGGAACCATATGCTTTATATCAGCTCCCCTGTTGCGCTGGGTCTGGGAAGTTAAGGCAAGCTGGCGGGTTGTATATGGAAATACGGTGTTGAGTGTCCCAAGCTGAGTACGAGGTTGGGCAAGGGACACTTGGATCGAGGCAGAACAACCAGCTCTGGGCACAATCCTGGGGCTGCCCTGAAGCTATGGGACATGCTTATTCCCAGTGCTTTCTGGTGCGTTTCAGGATTACATCTGGAATTGGCAAAAGTTTCTCTTTTATTAACATGAAATTGTATTAGGTCTAAATTGAGAAATGTGTTTAAGCACTCCCATGGCTGTACCACAGCTTGGTTTTTTTGTTTGTGTTTGTTTTTCCTGAAATCTTGAGAAAGCTATTAGAGGAGTAAATTTGGGTTTGCTGCTGACATTTTCTCGTTGTTAGGAAAAGGAGCTGAAGAGCAGTATTTGGAATGCAGATTTGTGCAAATTAAAATGTTAACAAATCTGACCTATTCAGCTGAAACTACTACAACCAAGATAAATTCCCTGGATACCAGTTATTTCTCCAGATGCTTATTGACACGTTTATCAGTGCCTGTGACACTATCATGTTAAGCTGTGTTGGGATAGAACCGGGTTTTCAGTCTCCGTTGGACCCTTCTACCTTGCTCCTGCAATGCAAAGGTGCCTCACAGCAGGTGCGAAAAGAACTGTCAAAGCTGTTCCGTATCTGCGACAGGTCCGTGTCCCAGATCCAGCATTTGTCTTTTAGAGGGTAGAAAAGTCACGTCAGAACTGGTGTTTCTAGCTCAGCGTTTCTGTGCGTGCTCATTAAAGGAGACTTCCTGATGCCCTCAACATCTCCACCTAAATACTGCTTCTCTACTGGCTTCTTACATTACCTGCAATTCACAAAACGTCCCACAGACTGGACAAAGCGTTCCAGCTCATTTGGTGTCATGAGCAGGGTCTTGGTTAACCTGCAAGAAGCCTATTGTAAGACATATTCCTGTAGTTTGCTGCTATTTCTAAACCCTCATTTCCACAAACCTTCCTCCTTCCACAAAGGAGGAAATTAAAAACTCAGCCTCTCCAATTGTGCTGGTCTCTCTAAATGTGTCTGACACTGAAGATAGCAAAATGAAAA
Source organism: Buceros rhinoceros silvestris (assembly GCF_000710305.1). Taxonomy (NCBI): domain Eukaryota; kingdom Metazoa; phylum Chordata; class Aves; order Bucerotiformes; family Bucerotidae; genus Buceros; species Buceros rhinoceros. The sequence goes on along the minus strand of NW_010426606.1, from coordinate 20,175 downwards.
GGCAAGGTATTAAAATATTGATGACTTTAAAGTTATCTTACCTGGTTCCCATTAATCTGGGTGTAAATATGGTTACAATGCTCTGTGTCCATTCACTCATTACAGCTGCGCTTAATTGAATGGATCCCCAAGGAAGATAAAGATAATTGGACTGCACTTCATAAAAATTATTAAAGGAGGACAGTTTAGCAACAGCCCGATTTAAGCTCCTGGATGCCTAAGGGTGAGAAATGCCAAAGGTGGAACAAAGGAACGTACGTCCCTTGAACTAAGAGGGAAATGATAGGGATTTAGAGTGCGCCAGAGGTTCAAAGGTACATTCAGCCAGCCAGGCTTAGAGGAAAGGTTAAAAGCAGATACTTGCAGTAATACCGGAGAACGCCAGGGAAGCGTAGGAAATCTGTAACGGATTGAATGAAACTGGGAGGGAAAGATCAAATAATGGTGGGAGCACAAAATGCGTGGATTGATGGGGAAGGCCATGGACACAATGGGCAGGTTGGACCAAAGGTCAGGGTGTAGGAGGGGACCATGCCAGCTTACAGGCTGCTGCAGAAATGGGTGGTACTACTAGGAGATGCTACCCAACTGATAGTTTAATTTAGCAGTGAGTCTGAATTCCAGATTTCGTTGCTCTTTTTTTTTTTTTTCCAATGGGGAGAAAATAACAAGGTGTAAAAAAGGGTCAGCTGTCCCCAGCGAGGGCTCGGAATCGGGCAGAAATTTCACGTGTCTGTTTTCCATTCTGAAAAGTAACATTTCTTCATATAACCATGCCAAAGGGACCAGACCTGTTCAGTGCATTTGCTGCTTCTGTCCACTGCTGCTCACGCTGATGTCCCAGGCAGGGATGGAGCCCAGACTGTCACTCTGGTGGTGAGCCCCTGGTGAAGTAATTCAACCCCATCAGCTCTCTTGATTTCTCTAGTGGGCAGAATATCTGTCTCAGTAGCATAGTAAACCTGCACTGGAGTTACAGTATAAGCAGTATCATCCTCTGAAGAGCTTTCCCTAAATATTTTATGAAAGCGGACTTTGAGCGAGCAGGAGGGAAAGAAAAAGGAATGAGAGAAAAGGAGCTGGTTGATCCCACACTCTGCTGACAGGCCAATAAATGTTGAGACATCTCAAATGTCATCCAGGCTTATTTGAGATAATAAGTATTTTGGGTCTGTGTTGCTTGTAGTGTGATGTTGCTAACTTCTTGAGATCTCCTTTAGAAAGGAGTCCCTTCCCAGCACATTCATCCCTTGTTGAAGAAATGAAGAAAGTCAGAAGCTCTGAGTTGCTTCTTCCGAATTTCTGTATGTTTCTATTTCTTCTAAACGTGATTGGAGCTCTACTACTGCAAATGCTTTTAAAAATACATGAAATCTGATTCTCTGATTACTATACTTGGCTTTCTGAAAACATGGTGTTGCTAGTCTTTCTCAAGTGAGTGAGAGATGAAAGGGAGAGCCTGCCAGCAACTGAGTGAGGGGCTTATTTTATTTATGAATGAAATGGCAGGATTTTTGTGGGGAAGAGGAAAAGTTCTTCTTATTAGCAGAGACAGGTGATTTCTTTTCCAACACTCTGGTTTTAGACATTTCTGAGAGAGCAGACATGTGAGATGTTCTGTTAAGACAAACGGTACCCTACTCATCCAGAAACTGAGCCACAGTTGGATTTTACCATCTGTACTAACTTTTTGGGGTACACTTACCTCGAGGTTGTTGCAGTGGTTTTTCAAAATCTCGTCGTTACTTCGTTTCAAATGTTGGCCAGGAGTAAACAAGACATTGCCCTGGTGATAGGAGTTATTTTATCAATGAAACTGCTATAATTCATCGTTTGTGAACCAGTCTGCTAGTTTGAGATAACCCAAAGACAGTGGTTTTAATCTGGGCTTGTCTCTTCCAGCCAGCCAGTACTCTTTAAGTGTAGCCAACCGGTAAGACAGGTTGACCTTGCTTTCTGTACCAGGAAACTTCCCTCTGATGGGACAGTCCAGCAGCTTTTTCCACCCCTGGAATATAACAAAAGGAATCTGTCCTGTTCTGAATTGTCATTGCCGATGTTAATTATTTGCCTGCACTGCATATCAATGCAATGCTCGGCAAGGCTGTACCTCCTCTGAGCAGGGCTGCAGGAACATCTGCTTCAGCGTGAGGCTGAAGGATCTCGACACGATACGAGTGAGTCTGTGCAGGTTGTCAGTCGTGTACGTGTATGGATGAAATACAAAGAATGGGGGGAAGTGACACCTGAATGGCTTGACTGCAGCCTAAGAGTTTCCTCTTCCCATTTGCCTCGCTCAAATTAGCCATCTCCAAGGAGCAGCGAGGACTAATGCAAAGTTGGTAAGAGGATGTCACCTTCTGACAGGCACGATCCAGCATGCGCTGTGTTTGCCATTTGTATCTATTACAGGAGTTCTTTAAAGTGAGAGGGATTCTGGTTTTCATGTTCTCTCCATTTTTTTTTTCTGGCAAACTAAGACAAGGTTGTTAGATTCTGCTGAGCCACAAGTATTTTGCTTTTAAAGATGAAGTTCCTGTATCACTGCATTAAAGCGTGTGGAGAAAAATGCATCTGCAGCTGAACTCACAAGGAAGAGAACGAGAGTGAGAGGTTATAATTATTCTGCCAGAGAGGTGCATCCATTTCGATGAATTTGAACCACAAGCCCCTGTATTTAGCTTCCAGACTTCCAGGCTCCCAAAGTATTTTCCAGGGACTGAGATGATGGAGGACTAGCAGTCTTCCAAGGCTAAGTGGCTTTTCCACTTCTCACAGCATTCAAACACTGATTAGAAGTCTTGGTGGAACATGTCTTCACGCCAGACTCAAACTACCGGCGTCTTAAAGACTTCACTTAAAGACAGGTAAAATACTGTAGCATCCTCCGTACAGCAGGTCAGTTTTTCTGTTTTACTTGTCCCTTCTATCCTTGGCCTTAGTGTTTTCAGAAGAGTTTCCTTTTGCTGCTGAGCAGCAGTTCTCCCCAGCCCTGTCACACAGCACGCTCTGCCCTCACCGGCTGCCACACACCATCCCAGGGGTTTGTGGAGCACAAAGTCGTTCTAGGGGATGAAAAACGCTTTATAAATGTCATTTCCCATTGAATACTGTGTTATTCCTGATAGCTTGTAATTTTTCAGGTCTCTGTAACAAAAATGTAAATATCCAAATTTTCTGTATTAATATGCCTGAAATTGTTACTTAAAGATAAAACTGGTCAAATTATTCAGTTATAAAATTACCCCATTTCCACAGCAGCATATCCCGTCAAAGGAAGAGCTGATTAGCCATAAGCTGAATGTAGCCGGTAGATTTATGTTCAATTCTGGTTCATGTTTCTGCATGGTACATAGGACCGATCTGAGCTTGCTCCATCATTCCAGCGTGCATTTCATTTTCTTGTTAGAGACAAGAATGACCTTTTTCAGCAAATTGTGGTGAGGAGCACTACCACTTGTCAGTGAAGAAGGTTCATTTTATTAACCCCATTTAGTGCCTTTGGAAATGTGTCGTGTACCCAGCGGAGAGCCAGCTGTAGTAATTTGAGATACCAGAAATTAGCAGATGGGGAGGGCTTGAGTCTGCTCTGAGCGCTGTGAGTCCAGCATCGCGTGATGGATTCCTCGGCAGCCCTTACTGCTGGATGGGAACGAAGTGAGCGAGGCCTTGTCAGCAAGATAATGCCGTTTGTTTTAATTAAGAAGAGAATTATGTATGTCAGTGGCTCTGAAGCCTTTTTACAATACCTGGAAAGAAAATTTCTCCCCATTTATGTTCCTCGAATAGCAGTGGCTGTGCATATTTTCTGGTGTGTGTTTCCAGAATCATCTGTACCTTTTGGTCTTCTGTATAATTGCCACAACTTGCTAAATATGAGGTTTTAGAGCTCGTGTATATGGGAATTTTTCTTTGATAGAAGTCTGATAGCTAGGCGGAATAGTAAGACTGCTAGAGCAAGGACTTTGAGCCATGAGCCTTGGAGTACAGCAGCACGAGTATGTGTCTCACTAAAAAAAAAAAAAAAAAAAGAGATTAATTGGAGATGAGAGGAGAAACTTTTAAAGAACAAAAGATCTTTCCAAAAGAAGAGGCTGGTAAATAACATGGAACCTGTGGGAGTCTAACGAGTAGAGAGGAAAATAGTCATGGTGTTTACCTCCAAAAAAAATGTCACTGGCAACTTTATCAGGACTCAGATGTAATGGGCTGGAGACCAACTGGTTACACAAAGTGTGGCGATCTGTTGGCACAGTTTGAATGTGCGTTTGTGTAAGCTCAGCCTGGCCGTGGTTCCATCCACACACATTCACTCATTATCCTCTCTCTGCTTAAGACACTAACGGCCCCGTCATCACTGGGGGGTTTAGCAATCAAATAACATTCACAAACAAAGAGAAACGCTAACGAAGGAGGTAAGACAGAACAACAAACATACTGCCTGGACAGGCAGAGCATGTCTGGTAGATGTGTGATATTTAGTCCTTGACACCTCGGCTTTTGGGGAGGCAGCCCTCTGCACACCCTGGAAGAACATGGCAGAGCAGAGCCTGTTTGGTTAGGCAAGCTGCTCGGTCTGACAGTTTCCATGAAACCTTACAATGCTTCTCCCATTATTTCAGTCAGTGCAGCACAAGCTCTTTGAGATGTGGAAAATCATGGTCAACCCGTTGCCAGGATAAGCAGTCCTACAAATTTTTCCCTACCTACCTATCACAACAGGCCCTACTAAAAAGTTTGTTCCCGTCTTTCTTAGAAGTCCCCTTTCGGTACTGAAAGGCTGCAATAAGGTCTCTTTGGAGCCTTCTCTCCTCCAGGCTGAACAACTCCAACTCCCTCAGCCTTTCTTCATAGGAGAGGTGTTCCAGCCCACTGATGAATCTTTTGGCTTCCTCTGGACCCACTCCAGCAGGACCATGTCTTTCCTTGCACAGGGCTCCAGAGCTGGACACAGGGCTCGGGTGACAGGACACTGTACTCCCTTTAAGTGTTGCCGACATTCGGGTGCTGTGGTCTCTGGAGGAGATTGTACTGATTCACGTGTTAAACTGTAATGACTTGTAACTCCTATTTGGGCAAGCTATTGAAGAGTGGTTACCAAATTGAAAAGCTACATGATTTGGAGTTGACCTATTCAGATAAAACAAACCTTTAATTGGATCTGAATATAGAGTGAGCAGGAATAGGACTGATACCCAGCCTAATCCCTTCTCTTTTCTGAAATATGGAAATCTTCAGACCCTCTCCTGTAAGAAAGTTCCGCATACGCTAATAGTCTATAGACCCTTTTCTTTCTTCACACACATTTTAGTATGTTCAGAGAGTTCTGGTACAGTCTGGTTGCACTTGTTTCAAGTTGCTCATGAAATCCCACCTCTGACTGCAGTGGGTTGGCTTATACATTATTCAGTAGTAAAATCCCGGCTGAATAGGGAGGGGGGAAGAAAGTTAAGTATAGGAGTGGAAAGCTCACCAGGTCCTTAGCATAATCTCTGTGGTTCAGACCTGCATTTCTTTTTCCATTTGAGCTTGTCTTACAGTGGAGAATAGCGTATCGTTCCAATTTTAGATAGAAGACTACCTGCTCAGCTCAGGCAGATTTAAAGTTTTTCTTCTGGTACATCACATACTTTCCAAGAGCCTCTTCCCCTCTCTGAAGGGATTATTGTCTAAATGTGCACCAGGTCAAGTGAAATAATTAAACACAAGCTAGTTCCACTAATTAACTTATCCACAGACCATTGTCTGTTATTAGCATTTTAAAGAGAGACTTTATTAACTCTTTCTTCCTAGACTTAGTGTGTCTTTAATAGTGCTACCCATTCCTGTGAGTTTCTTTGGCTACATTTCTTACTAAAATATTATCGTCCACACATTTGCCAGAGCCTGAATGACTTTACGGGATGTTTCCGTCTGCAGCAGCTACTATTCTTAACAGAGCACAAGAAGAAGGCAGCTTAAATGCAGAGGAATGTAACTGTCAGAAGCCCAGATACGAGGCCTTCTGTTCTGACAGTATTCTTAAAGTGGAAAGACATCAGTGTAAACAATGCAGAGACTATTATGTGCGTTGTAAAACATAATTAAAATGGTGATATATGTGGTGTCTTTATGGTACATCTCATCAGCGCTTTGGAACAGCATCAGGATCATGGAGTATGGAGTTGCTGGGGGTGTGATACTTCCAAAAAGGCAGAAATATGTGCCCAGGAACAAAAATGTGAGAGTTTGCTATTCTGTGCCACAAATACTGTCTTAATTCTTTGAGTTCTGTACTAATTAGTATCCAGAAAGGCGGCAGAAGGTGGCTCTTTGAAGGGGAGAACAACTGTTCTTGTTAGACACTTCCAAGCATCACTAGACTGGCTATAAATAACCACAACATCAGGTTTGGGATATCCTGCATACACTACGTGTTGAGAGGGACTCCTGGATAACACCAGCGAGGTGCGAGCGGGGAGAAGCTTTGTGCTGGTTTTCCCAGAACTGCGTGTTAAAGCATCTAGGAGCTTGTAGTAGCAGAGCAGTAAGGTGGTTTGTTTTGTCATGGTAACCTCACCATTTCTTCTCCTAATTTTTAGGCTAAATATTTTCCTTTCATTGTTCTGTTATTCAAATTTAAAACAAAAACCTGGGGATTTAGTGAAAGAAATCCTCATTAAGTAGAGTATGTGTCAGTACAGTGATGTTTTATTCAAGCTCTTCATTTTTTGCACTAAAAAAGCTTTCTTTTCCAAATGCCTTTCTAGAAAAATAAATGTATTTTTCACTGAAAGTAAACAGGTCACATACGGAGTGACCTCAAATCTGCTGGCTAAAATTTAGAGGAGGAACTAATTGGATAAAAACGCGGTGACTCATACTATCCAGACATTCGATAAGTTGGCCTCTGAAAAATAAATAGATTGCAGTTTCACATTCGTACCAACGTAGAATTCATCTCCATTTATGAGGAAGAATCTTGTTTTAATAGTTAAAGGTTTGGGCAGATGCTTAAATGGGGGTAAACTGGCCAAGCTGATTTCTCTTGCCTCAGGAGGGGGAGCAGGGTTTGTAAGGCAACAGCGAGTGACTCTTGCAGGGTTGGGAAAGCTTTTCTGGTCGGTATCTGCTTTTCTAAAGGAGGGGTTTGATACCACCCAAGCAAGCATACACCCAATAAAATGCCTGTTTCGGAAGTATTGTTTTCACTTTCCGAAGGTGAATTTCAGAGTAAGAAGAGCAACATCCTTCTCTCTTTCACTGTGTAAATCCTGCGGCTGGCTTGCAGCAGAGTGGAGCTGGCCCAGCCACAGCTATCTGCAGTACCTGAGATAGCCCACAGTATATCGTACGTGTTTTGCTCACAGGGGAGCCTGTACTGAGGTGAAGTAGTAGATGAGAGGATACTCCACGCATTATTCATTCTGCAAGTGGCTTGTTTGGGAGATATGTATGTCTCTGCAATTATTTTAGCCATTAAACTTCAGCCCTGAAAATGCTTTCATCTGGGCTGATTCCATCTTCCTGTGGCCATGGCAATGCAGAGGAGTGTGATGGGAAATGTGTTATTAGATTTGTAAATTATGTGCATTTTTCCCCCTTTAATGTTTGATATCAGAAAACACGATGTTTGACAGAAAAGGTAATGAACAGTATTTGCTTGTAAATCAGCAGCTAGCTGTGGTTTGAATGAATGCGTGTTTGAGCATAACGAGAAAATCTGGAAGAGTTACCAGGGACCCTCACTCTCAGAAAATCTGCCCTACAGATAAGAAGTGGAGGCAGCTTCCATCATCATGAGCTGGAGAGACACTGAATGACCGCGTAACCTCGCCCTATCAGCGGTTGGCGGAGCAGTCGCTGCCCCAACCATGGCACATAGAGACAGAACTGCCCTAGTGCTGGTAAAACGGCGTGAAGACCAGGGAAACCTGCAGGACAGGGGGTGGATCTTTGGGTGGGTCGCCCACCTGCAGCTCCGTTGGCCATGGTACCACTCCTGTGAACCCCCAGAGCAGACAGCTTGAGAATCTCACACCTACGTCCGTGTGAGTAGAAATCTGTTATGTAGATGACCCTGATGAGGCAGGAAATGCCCCACAAGAATTTCCTACCCTCAGATTAGGACAAAATAATGAATTTTTTTAACTTGCGATTACCAATCAGAAAAAAAATCTGGAGAAAATCAACATTTTTATTTTAATAGCTGCAAAAATGTCACATTGATATTGGTCTTCTAAATTGATGTTTGACATTTTAAAAGATCAATTTTTGTCAATTTTATCTCCAACCATTAAAACCATTTTAAAAGGGACTGTTTTGCAAGGTAAAAATAAACTCCAAGTGCGGGAGAGGTTTCAAATGCTCTTCCTTGGGAGCATTTTCACTCTTAGCATCCTCAGATGAAAAACCACTTTGTCATAATATTCTCCACCAGTTTCTGTCCTCAGGCCCCTTCAGCTCTCTATATGGTCTCTGCCACTACTGTCATCCTACCATATCAAAATGGGTATTTAGGGATGTTCCTCTGAAAACTAATTCCACTGTTTGCAGTAAGAGCCTATTAATGTAACTCGGAGTGACCGTTGCCTGCAGTATTAGCGTCTTCAAACGCCGACCGACAGATCTGAGAAATGGGTTCTGTGTTACTGTGCTGACCCCGGTGCTGTGCCGGGGCAGGTTTCGAGAGGAGCCCAGGCGCGGTGCTTTCCGTGCAGAGGAAAGCGGGGAGGCTGAATGACATCCCTAACAACCAGATGTGCAGGCGAGCGTTCAGGGGAAACGCATCAAAGCATCTTGCAGAAACTCATTTAAAGTTACATAAATTATTGTTTGCGTTTTCACAGGCAGTTATTTTCAAGTCTAACCAGCTGTATCTGTTGGAGCGGCCCTAAATAAATACATCATTACATAAACACAAAATTTGTTTGGGGAGTTTTTGCAATGAGGTCCAGGCCCTGTTTGCTTCGCAGTGTTGCACAGACTGTGAGAAGGAGGTGTCTGAATTTCAATGGGACATTTTGACACAGAAAATCCCATTCTTAGTATGTTTGGTGTTTCTGAATCGTATGGTGACAGCTATCTCCAAAGAAGACGCAGTAAATAATATGGTACATTTTTTGGAGAGAAATTTGAATGCAAGTAGAAGGTCCAAGCGGGTGATCGCATCTCATTTAACATTTTTCACCCCCTTTTGGTACAGCAAGCCAATGGCTGGAGCATGCTGATGCGCTGTACAGGCGTTTTGCTGACAGGCTTCCCAGCAGCATGTTGGTTCACCGCTCGTTCGGGAAGCTGGCTGACTGCTCTTCAAGGAGAGCACTATGTCACGATGCGCGGTGATAACGCCGCTGCAGCATCATCTCACAGGATGCAGTTACCTGACAAACAGTGCCGATCACCATAGCCGTGCTTTGGTTATACACCGCTGCGAGTCCAGTGCACAAAGTTCAATCCAGTGCTCAAATATCCTTAAGTACCGTTGAAGTGTTCTCAAGCCGGTCTGCGGGTTTTATAAATGAGAATATAAACAAAGCGGCTCAAGGTGCAGGGACGTTTGTCTGTGCCTCCTTCCCTGTTCCAAACCACAATAAAAAGTGAAAGAGTAATCTGAAAGGCATGATGGTTTTTATTGAAGAAATAATCAGAGAGACGTTTACCAGAGTCAGGAAACCTGCTTTATCCTTTGTTGCATTATAAATAAGAATTATATTTGTTCTTGGGAAACAAGTCTGAAGTACAGCGCAACATGTTATTGTGAGTGACGTGTGGGGAGCGACTGAAAAAATGTTGCCTGTCAGTTCCATTAGGTGATTTTATTTCTTAGGTTTCTCTATTTTCCTTACCAGGAATGAGTTGTTTTATCCTCTCAGAGGTGCAGTCCAACCAATTATTTGGTCATTTGTTACTGGGTCTGAGTTCAAAAGTGCCGGAAGGGAAGATGCTGGCTGCCAGGCAAGGAGTGTGGCGGGGGGGAGGAGGCAGGGGCTGGGGTCTCCATTGTGCCCCGATCTGCTCGCTGCCGAGGTGGCCTCTCCTGCTGCAGGGGTAGCATTGTTGGCAGGCCAGCCCAGCCCATAATGATGTGGAAGAAGGGTTAAGAAGGGAGAAACCTCTGTCCTGCGCCCTTCTGCCACTCCAGGAACGGGTTGGTAGAAGGCAGGACAAGAGTGGGGATAAAACAGAAGATTAAGGAGGTTGGCACAAAGAAATTTTTGCAGTTACTATTTTTTATCCTTTTTCCATTCTTGCTGTGAACTCTGGCAGAGGCTATGAGCTCTGTATTCAAAGGGATATGGAAAATGCCGTTCTAGATGGAAGAACCCGCGTAGTTTAGCATCCTCTCATGATACGGCCATCTGTCGGAGCTTCAGGCATGAGCTCTTGGAGCCGTGTGTTTGGTGGTTATGTCTCGCGCTAGGTGATTAGACGTGAAATTACACAGTATCATCCTAACTTGGAACGTAAAACCACTTCCATGCTCTGTCTTGACTGTTCATACATTTCTTGGCAGAAGCTGTTGCAGACACAGCTTTCAATCCTTTCAAATTAAATGTCAGTTGATGGCAGAGTCGTCAGCACGAGCGTCCTGCTCATTCTGCTTCCCCCAGCGCTGGAGAGCAGCTCTGCACCTCCTGGACTTGCTGATGAGCGGCTCATGTGGGAGCAGTTTCGAAGGAGCTCTTTGACTTTCTTTGGCTTCCCAGAGGAATTCATAATTATTTCCTCCTTTATCATAGAGTGCAGCTGGAGGCTTCAGCTCCATTAGAATTGCCCTGGTAATTTCACAGTGTGAAATCTACAGCAAACAAGGGACATTAACGTTAAATAAATTTATGCAACAGCAACCCTCACCCAAGTCATTAAAAGTGTGTGCCATGTTTAATGGATGCTTCGGCATGGCGTTTGATAAGTTTCTTCCTTTCTTTCCCCAGTCTGTTCAGTATACGTATACACACAGACGTAGATTTCCCTGCCAGAGGTATCAGTAAGAGCTGGCGGCGGCCTCGAATGTCACCTCCTCGCAAACACTTCAACCATGGCTGCAATCCCAGCCGCGGTGGAGTGAAGGGAGGCTGTCACCAAGAGCAGATTTGTGCGTGCGTGTGTGTGTGTGAGAGAGAGAGTGGGTCTGCGTGCGACTCAAATAATCCGATTGAGCTATGTGGTGATTCTGAATTATGTCTATTTGAAAAGACAGGATATCATAAAGACTGCTAATATGGTGGAAAATTCTATTAAGCTGAGACAAGACAAAGTTGATTATGTGCTAGACTAGTGCAGATGTGCCTGGCACGAGTCATTTATGCATATTGATTGATCTTAAATACAGCAGAGCAGAGGATGGGAGTGGTGGTTGTGTGGTTATTGATTCGGTTTCAACTCCTTGGGCTGTCGTCATAAGCTTTCAGGTCTTGGCAGATGCAGCTCCTGATCAGAAAGCTTGATAAGAAGGCGGGCACAAGGCTGGTGTCCTAGCCAAAGCCAACATGCTGGTGACATCCCTTTAGGAGCAGACTGTTGCACTTATTTCATGCAGGTATTCAGGAGCGTGCCAGCTCTTCACAGCTCAGTGGAGCCTGGGTGTAAAATTCGTTGGAAGGCTGGAGCTGGGCTTCAGCCGGCTGGGGGTCAGGGCTGGTGGTGGGTTTCAGCCAGCTGTGGGTTGACCCTAGACTTGGTGGGTGTTGCTGATCGGGGCTGCACGCTAAACCACCTGAGAGTGCTCGTGTGAGTCAGTTTGCGGCACAGTCTGCTTTTCTGCAGTTGGTTAGGAGGAGAATACTTGGTTTCTTAATTGATGGATTTTGGCTTTTACAAACCTGCACGAGCAGAACTGTTGTTTCTCCACCCCTCCCACATTCCAAGCAGTGGAGCTCTAAACAGAAGGTTTTAATACCGTTCTTTGGTTGTTCTCTGATTCCTCGTGAGTCTTTATTAAGAAGCTGTTCCCTCGTACCGCCGTTCGTAGAGCCACTGACCTTTGCCACCAGGAAGCCTGGCTTCCAGGGGCTCTGTGACTCTGCTGCCACCATTCACATGGAGCTTGAAACGTGACATGGGAGTCAGATAAGATGTTGGTTCTCTAATAAAGTATTTAGGAGTAGAGAGAATTAGACCTTAAGCAGTCAATAAAATGGATTTGTGGCTGTTTGCCCTGGGAATTCTCTAATCCCGAGAGTTTATACTGATGTGTGGCCATCTCCACCTGCCTTGACTGCAGCCTGAGCTCCGCGCAGACACAGACGAGTTTTCATGATTCTGGTTTAGTTCTGAAACAGAAATTTGTAAGCATGTTGAATTGAATACCTATCTCTTATTCTGATTTATGTTTGGGCTAACGTGAAAGAACTGTATCTGTGATTATAGACATCAGAAACAATGTATTGAAATTCAGTTATTATAATGTACACGCCGTTTATCAAATCCCTGCCCAACAGTGCCAGCATTTGCTGTGCAGAAAATACAGCGTGATGGATTACCTGCCTCTCCCCATCTTTCTGAAGGCCAAGGAAGGCAAGCACAGAATTACTTCAGAAATGTCAGGCTCGGGCTCTTTCAGGCTGGGCAGAGGGTCTGAAACCAAAAGCCACAGGGCAGTCAGCAGAGCACCCAGGCAGGGTGGGAACTGCCGGGAGCGTACAGCCCTCGAAGGAAACGAATTTGTTTCCTGCTCTCGTCAAGAGCAGGAGTGACCCACTGACTACAGGCAGAGCATGTGTCACCTTCTGCAGAATTTGAGCTGTTTTAGTGCCTGCTCTTGAGATGCTGCACATTTCTACATCTAAAGCAGCAGTGATCTGGAGTTGGATCCATCACAGCCAGTTCTTGCCTGGGATCTAGAAAAAAAATGGCTTTGAAATATGAATTTCAAATTAAAACCAGCAAACAGTAAAGAGCAGGAAAATACTTTTATTTCTTGCTGAGCCTCTATTCAGTTCCTGCTTCCTGTTTTGACAGTGTAAGTTATACTTGGGCAGGAAAAAAGGAAGCCCACAAACATAATTGCGACCATGTCTAATTAGGCAGAGCTATGTAAATTTAGCGTTTCTACATGATTATAAATGTCAGGAGAGCCTTAGATAAGACATGAGAGTTTGGAGTATCTCTTGTGTACCTAGTCTAAAATGTCCTTCTTGCTAATCCTATTCATCTGGAGTTGCTTCCTAATTAGAATATTTATGGGCTAATAAGGAGGTGAACAAGACACTCCAGTTCTGTTCCAAAGGTGAGAGTAGGGATTCATTAGGCTCAGCGTCTCTGTTTTGATTGCTGTACAATGTAATTAACATTGTGCTAGACAATCGTTTTAGATTTACCTTAACAACAAATATTTAAGAAGATTCCTGTCTTTCCCTCTTTGAGCGTAGGTCTGCTGAAGCCGAGAGCAGTTACGTCATCAGCTCTGAGAGATTCTGAGGTTCCCAGATGGTTTTTTCCTGTTTTATTTGGCAAACTGTTTTGACCTCTGCTTGTCAGTTACTGATGTTTCTGAGTTTGTCCACTCTAGCTAAAAGTGAATGTTTTGCATATTTTATTAATTCATATTTTATAAATTTTGTATCACTAAGACCTATTTTATAGGAAGTGCTGATTTTTGATACTTTTTTCCAGAATTTTAAGTTGCATGACTATATGCAGCGACCTGGTATAAAAAGGAGTTTTTAAAGTCAGGTATGGTTTAGGACGTGTTGCCCTGAAAGCATAGTGGCTGGCTGACATTCGGTGCCTGACTCTTCCTTCTCGAGGGGCTCTCCCACCAGGAGCCGCCCTGAGCCCAGGCACAGCAGCAGCAGGAGAAATGCTTCCTCCATCCAGGTGTGATAGAACCAGGGCAATCCCATGAATTCTACCCCACCGGGTTGTAGACCTTTGTGATCCACCACTGTGTGAAGATCTGGACACTTGTTTAGTGGAATCTAGTCATCCTCTCTCTCCCAGCTTTTGGAAAGGTCCGGGTTTTTCCCTACCCTTCCAGCCCAAGAGCTGGAAGACAACTTCCAGCCTTCTTCCTGCTTTTGCGAGACATTTGTTACGTCTTGCTGCCAGAGCTCCCTTTTTGAAGGACCCCTGAGCACAGCCTAAGGAGAGATGCTCCTTCCCTGCAGTCCACGGGGAAGCTGTGAGGACTGCCAACCCCAAACCACCGAGGCCAGAGCTGCTCGGGCCAGGGGAGCTGGGGTGCAGTTCCCCCAGCCTCAGAGGCATCTCCTGTTGGATTTCAGAAGCGACCAAGGCACAGAGTTCCTGTTCTCCCTCACTCCATCTCCCTTTACTTCATGTCCTAGTTCTGTCTGCAGACCATGTCAGAGTTCTGCAAAGCAATGTCCATAATAAATACAAATGCTGAAATGTTCTCATGCTTTGGTCAGTGCTGTGGCCAGTCTCAAAATCAACTCCTTCCCAAGGACAAGCTGCTTAAAGCAGGAATTGGGAGCCTTGATCTCCTCTCTTTGCTTTCCTTCACATACTGAGAAAGGGAGTCGTTGACGGAGAAAAGAATGTTCTGTGACTCTAAAGGTGTTATCAGAAAAGTTGTTAAGATGGCAAGTCACGTTACCTCAAGTCTTTTCTGTATAAATTACAGTTAGCTACGAGAGTCTCACAGATAATGATAAATATAGCAACATTCTACTGCTGATGGAAATCATTATCAGCCATTATCGACTTTAATTAATGTATTCACATTATTCAAATCCAGGTAGAAAATGTTCTTTGGCATCAAGTCTAGAGTAATACGGTTTGAAAAGCAGCTGGCAACAGGGAAGGAACTCTGGGGAGACACTGTTTAGACTCAAGGTCCAGTACATTATGTATCTTGTAGATCTCACCCATTTCCTGTGCCTTGAGTACGAGGGCTGGAAGATCTCGTGTTTCCAAGGGATATTTCTCTCCTTGGTGTGCTGCTTCTGCACCAGAATAGCTTTGCTGTTGTTTGTGGCATCTCAGTTGTCTCCGTAGCAACCAGACTAATGCTGGGGAATATACAACGGAAGATGCTAGGAATGAGCACTGGTAGCAAATGTTCTTTGCTATGAAAAATGATTGAAAACAAACAGAAAATATGGGCTAAATAAACCTCTGCTAGTTCTAAATGGAATGCTTCCTGAAAATTTCCATTAGACCTTAGCAGCTCTTCAAATAAATAACCAGTATGTCCCCTCCCATCTGAGGATTTCCATCTGTTGATTTTGTTCGTTTACTTTTTTCCCTTTTATAAAAATACCGAGGCCAAATCCTGCCACGTGCTGCACACGCAGCCCCAGGGAGCAGCGCCAGGTGTGCAGGGTTGAGTGTCCCCTTCCACTTGAAAAAGGATCTGAAAAAATAACATCAGGCAAACGTACAGACCCTCCCAAACACCATCACTGAATCCGCTCCTGCATCCGTCTCACCCCCTTGGTGCCTGCTCCAGCCTGCTCGCAGCACGCCAGCCCCTGGCAGGGGCTCACACCGTCTCTCCACAGGCACTGCAGTAACTCCGGGACAATCCCCCTCCCTTGAGTCGCACCTTCTCGTGTTCACAGCAGAGGAAGGTGCCAGGCCAGGCCAGTCTCTTCTCTTCTGAATGGAGCGGTGAAAATGGGATCTCTGAGATGTGTGCGGTGTCTTCCACTTCTACCCCTTCAAAGTGACAGGGCTGATTATGTGGGGCAAGGTCTGTCCTCTAAATCGATGACTCCACAGGCTAATGGTTTAGATAGAGACCTTGGAGACTCCAAGTAAGGACCTGTTACTGCTGGTTTGAGTTAGCACTTTGTTTCTGCTGTCAGATAATACATTTATAAACCTGGACTGTTCTGACATTTGCTACAAAGAAAAGAGAAATAAAAAAATCCGTTTGGCTCCCATTAACCACGAGTGAGGTAAACGCTGCAGTTAGTGGGGTGAGATAAAACCTCATCGCCTCTGCTACACAAATGTGAGCACAACTTCCGATAAAATTAAATACATTTCGTGATCTCACCTTATTTCCCACAGGGAGTTAATCCATCTCACAAAAAATCTTGACACATACTTATCACAGCCTGCAGCTTCTTCTTAGGAGAGACCAAGGAGCAGAGTCCTAAATCCCTTCACATCCTGCCTGAAGAGGATGGTCTCACCAGGTCCACGTGGAGCCTGGTCTTACAACCTTTTTTCTTGCTCGCAGTGAAGTACATCAGCTTCTGGTCCTTCTGCTTTCACAGCACAGTTCTGTCTGAGAAGTGGAGGAAATAAAGCAACACAGATAGATACAACATTTACTTAGTGTAAGCTCATACACCACCTCCAGAAGCTGAGGTGAGAAGTTCTGTAGAAGTTTAACGTTGTATACTGCTGTAGGAGTAGGATGAATAGTTATTTTCTTTCCAAAAGTACGTGTCTCACGCTATCCAGGAGAGCATTAAACTTAGAATCCTCTCAGCCCCTTCTAAATCTGCTACAGGGGTGAGGCATTAGACTGAAATCTGGAGAAAATACTGGTGCAGTTTTGGGGCTGTTTCCCATGTGTCACACTGGGAGCTGAGATTATAGAACATGGGGCCACAGACAGCTGAGATGCTTTCATTTGAATTCCATGTCATGACCGAAGCAAAAATACTCTGTTTGGAGGGATTCTTCATCCCACACTATACCCTTTCCTTCCTAATTGTCAGAAAGTGTCCATACTAGAATAAGGACTGTTCACAGCTAACGCAGCCTGACCAAGTGACGACTGGCACGCGGGAGCCTGAAGCGCGGTCGGATACCCCAGGCTGACTGGGGGCGAAGGGAAGTGTGGAAGCAGATCCTGGGGAGGGACTAAGACACGGTAAATCCGCACCCCAGCTTGTCTCAGAGTGATTTTTTATGAACCTATATCTTTAGTCTGCAGTTGGGTTTTGCTGGGCTAGTTCCGTCACTGAGTATAAAATGATGAATTGCTGCCCTAAACTTGCAGTCAGTTTAGTTATGGAGGCAAAAAAAGTTTATTTCTGCTGAAATTCTGCTGAGGAAACTGGTGCATCTCAGCAAAAGAACTTTCTTGCCCTTAGAAACAGGTCTCAGCTGGGGGTGGAGGGAAAGGAAGGAACATTGCCAGTATGGATTTGCTCAGTATAGCTTTACTCCTGTGCATAAAGAAGGCTTAAATCTGTATTCAGCATCTCAAACTGGA
This sequence comes from Buceros rhinoceros silvestris, assembly GCF_000710305.1. NCBI lineage: Eukaryota > Metazoa > Chordata > Aves > Bucerotiformes > Bucerotidae > Buceros > Buceros rhinoceros. The sequence goes on along the minus strand of NW_010426606.1, from coordinate 3,053 downwards.
CTCGCCAAACTGATGAAAGTCTCTGAAAAAATGGTCTTCATTCCTCTGCCCATTCCCCATCGGAGAGGTGGGGATAATTTCCAGCTCACAGAAGTTTAATGAGTATGAATTTGTCAATATTTATGCCTACGAAGAAAATAAAATATGCTGGCATTATTTATAGCGTTTCAGTAAGCTTGTCAGAGCAGCGTCATATATGATCAGGTCATGGGTTAACGAGGATTAATTATCTTGGCAGAGTTACGCTTTGAGATTTTTCATTTCAGTCTGTTACTTTGGAGTGTTTTATTATGCAGGCTACTAAATTCAGGGTCATTTTGCCTCTCATATGAAATCAGCACTTCCATATGTAAGCGGTTTTTAATGGGGATCCTAGCCAGAATTGCAGAGAACTGAAATGCTGAAACTCTGGTGCAGCTGATAACCAAGAAACTGCTACAATCCTCCAATTTTATGTCCCCAAGAATTGTATTTCATCACGTAAAGGTGCTTGGCAAGTTCCTCTTTCGTACCTTGAAATGTGAAGTTCATTCTGTATTACACGAACCCGGGAGGTTGTCAGGGGGTTCCTGTGCTGCTAACTCCTTTATAAAATCTCCCCTTCTAAGGTGGAAGCTGCTCCTGGTCGCTTAAAGGCCTTTGACACTTGCAGAGATCCTGTGCATCCCTTAGATGACAAAAAACGTAGAAATTAAATGCTGCTTGATTAAGGCCCTGATCTGAGAAAATTAAATTCTGCCTTCAATTATTGAAATGGCTTGTGGCTACTGCTCAGTCTCATTTCACACAGTCACAAGAAAGGGACCAAGTTACCCTGCAAAGGTCTCCCTGTACAGCTGGGACATTTCAGGATTATCAAAAATCCTTCTTGGTCTCCTCCCTCCTCCTTCAAATTAATAAACATGGCATTTAAATTTCACGCTCCGTATGTGGATACATTGCTGGAGCACTTTCTAAAAAAACTCTTCTGACCAGACCTCCTTCTCCTGCCATTGACATTGAGCAGTTTATTTCCTGGAAGATAATGATTGTTCTCTTTGTAGCCTCACCTGGACACGCAGTGACTCTGCTGACGGAGATCTGATTAGGGCTGACAGCCCCAATATGGGAAGGAAAACGTCCCTGCTCATCACAGCGAATTCCCGCAGTGGCACTCTGCCAGCCCGGCTTCTCAGTCATTTAGTTTATCAGCAGTTTCTCGGTTTATCATGAAGCCATTCACTCCTGTTCCTCACTTCCCCAGTTTTATCTCTTACCCTCTGAGCAGGCAGTATATTGAGTTGTACAGGTCCTCATTCTCGAAAGCAGGAAACACATCCCCTGGAGAGTGGTGACGTCCCGTCGAAGCTGGGCTCCTGTAGAGCTGGCATTGTGTCCTTCAAAAGGTATCTGCAAAGCATCGGTGTCACCGGAGGCTGGGTTTCAGACCTCGTTGCAGTGTTTCCCTGCTGAGTCTTTGGGCGCAGTTGAACCCAAAAGATGCAGACGTCATCACCAAAACTAGCTTTGCCCAAATGCCCCACAGCCACTTTCTGTTGCAAACCTGTGATTGCTCGATACAGCAATGAGGAGTTTCCTGGGATCGCTCTTGTTTCTCATTCCCCAAGTGTTGTAGCCCGGAGAGCAGTGAGTGCTGAGAGCCATCAGTAAGCTCCAGGGGAAGCTCTGCCCTGCTAAGACAGCCCTCCACAAATAGTTCTTTATTTTGGTGGCCTTGCTTTTGTAGGAGTACACATAATAATCCATTCGTGACTTCACTCAATTCCATTAATACAATGTTTAATAGAATATCTTTCTTTTATATTTATCTAATACATCTGCATATAAACATTAGAATCATTAGCCTCTGAAAAGAGCTGAGATGCTTCATTCCAGAAAGTATAGCATTTTATCCTCCATTAATCCCAGACCTTGTTCAGTGAGTGGTTTGTACCATCTAAGCGATCGTAGCTGGGTTGCATTTAGTAGGTTATCGCAGACTTTATTACCCTGCTTTGCTCTGGACTGAAGTGGTTTTTCCATCAGATTCAGTCTGAATTGTGTCCCTTCTTCTGCACTAAGATGGTTGTAGTACAACCGTTAACTGTTGAATCAGCTGCATATACTTATTCCTTATGTGTTACGTCTTTGGCGTTCCTAATATGTACGAAACAAACATGATCAAATCTCGTCCATCTTCAGATGTCTTTGTTTCATGTCGCGGGTCAGAATTGCCAGCCAGCTCCAAATCCTACACTCACGGGATAAGCTTTTGGTTACTTTTCCCATAGCATTGAAAAAATCTTTTCCTTTGCACCTGTTTTCATATAAAAATTGACTTTTCCATAGTCAACATGGCTTGTCTACAGCACCTGGAAGAGC
>NW_010426606.1:0-581 GCF_000710305.1 Buceros rhinoceros silvestris | reverse complement strand
CCCTCTGAAAAGCAGGCAGAGCTGGTTTTGACAGAAGCCCCCCTTAGTATTTCTGACTTCACAACCAAACTGAGTTTCTTTTCCTGGGATTCTGTCAATCACATTCTCTCTCAGCAAATCAACACCACCTGACCCTACCCATCCTGGGTAAAACAGCTCTGAAGAGAAATACAATAGGGAGCATCTCACATTAATCTCTTCACAGTTATTTGACTGTTTTCCGCTAACCTTTCAGGCTGCCAAATTTAATTAAATCAGCTGCTTTTCCAACTACAAGCCATTCCTCCACCGTTTGGATGTGCCCTTCAATTCATAAGGGTGAAGGTATATGCGATACGCAGCTAGCGAGGACTTCGCCGAGCTGGTTTCTTAAAGTAATTCCCAGCAATGAATAACGAATGACATCAAATTAATTTATTTTATCCAGACCATAGGGAGTCAACACAGTACAGATTCCCAAGACTCGTGTTGTGCTCCTGAGCACCATTAATTTTCAAATCCAGGATGCTTGTGTTGAGCACACTGTGTCTGCATGTGTAGGATTAGAGGAAGTAGTTTGAATATATTATATATATTGAATA
>NW_010426605.1:4208-5811 GCF_000710305.1 Buceros rhinoceros silvestris | reverse complement strand
TCACAGGCAGCAGCCACCCAACCATCAGCCCTCGAGGAGCCACAGAAAGGGAGGTCGGGAGGGGACCAGAACACGAGGCAAAACCCACCTGGAGGCCACGTTGAAGCCCTCCTCCAGAGGGGACCAAGCCAAGAGCCAGGGTCCCACTCGGAGCGAGGGGTTGCCCTGGCGAGAGCGCAGGAAAAGCACAGTCCACAGGGGCTCTTGCCAATGCTGTGCCCATCCCCCTGGGTCATCGGGGCCGGGTGTGTGGGGCGGGTCTGCACAGAGGCCAGGACAACTCCGGGAGGACACCAAATGCCAGCAGAGGTGGCCACAGAGGAGTCATGGGGCTGCTGGAGTCCTCGTCCCCAGCGAGGGGTTTGGCATCTCCACCCGGGGTCCTCTGGTGTGACTGGCCGCACCTCAGAGCAGGGAGAAGAACATGGGTCCTGCTCCTCTGCGAGCGCAGGTGTCTCCAGGCTGATGCCAGGACCTGACTCAGCCCGACGCCGGCGTCACGGGTGTCCCCAATCCGGGGTTCCCATCTGTGGCCTGGAGTCATGGTAGGTGCAGCGGGTGTGGGCACAGCATGATTGCGGGAGCTACTGTTTGTTGCCTACAGTCAGCATGGGAAAGGACCTGGGCACCTCCCTGCCTGCCCTGCTGGGCTCAGCCAGGGGAGAGGATGGACAGACGGGGTGTGAGCGTATTTCCACACTGGCAGAATGAGACATGAGGAAATGCAAGAGCCATTTGCTATCTGTGAGACTGGCACTGAAAAAATAACGTGGGAAACGCCACAGGCTGGAGTTTGCTGTGAGACTGAGCTAAACCAACCCTGATAGCTTGGGAGTTTGGCTCTGCTCAGACACGAAAAAATACTATTTTGTCTAGAGTAAAGCACTGATTTGTTGTCTGTCTGTCCTCCCTTCACCAGCCAGAATGACCCTGGTCATGCCTCTGACCACAGCTCAGGGAGGTTCATTGGGAAAATGGCCCCACACTCCCTGTGGAGCCACTTACCCCTTGGGCTCAGGCCAGTAACAATACACAGAGCCGTTGGACCAGCGATGGGGATTCCCTGGCCTGGAATTCCCTTCCCAAGCTGGAGCCAATGAGCTGATGTCACTGGAGAGCCCTGTCAGGGGAAGAGGGAACTGAGCTGCTCGCAGCACTGAGCCGGAATGGGTTCCTTGTCCCCAGGCAGGGACAGAAGGGCTGAGAGAGTCCGTGGAGACAAGACTGGTTGTGATCAGAAGCCATCCAGCACCTTCATTGCTAAGACACACCAGCAGCAAAGCAGAGCTCCACCAGCCTTCAGAGCATCACCCTCTTCTGCGTGCACCAAGAGGAGAACAGGGCTTGTCGCGAGCCACTGTGGCTCTGACGCGGCTGCCAGCAGCGTCCCACCGGCAGAGCACGGTTGGCAGGACCCAATTTGGAGCCCAGAGAAGGACAATATAGAGGCACCCTCCAGCCAGCCCTTCGCCCTGCTGCCTCCTCCCCTTCTACAGCTATCGGGGATGGGGCCGTGCTGCCAGAGTCTCCTCCACCCCGCAGCAGCGCAGCGCAGGAGGGGATCAAACAGGGCGAGCATGGCCCAGCGCCCAGCAGCTGGGGC
>NW_010426605.1:2609-4027 GCF_000710305.1 Buceros rhinoceros silvestris | reverse complement strand
CTCGCTGGCAGGTGGCTGAACGCCCCGAGCCTGCCTGCGGGGAGTTTCCATCGCACACACACACGCAGAGAAGTTTCCTTTCATGGGAACAGCGCTGGAATCGCCTTTTTGCAGATAATGGTGGGGGGCTGTCAGGACATGTCCTGGCAGACGATAAAGAATCAGCAGCTGAGAGAGAAGCAAAGGCAGCGTGTTTCACTCCACACCTTGATATATTTGTTACCTATTTTGGTGCTGTTCAAACTTACAGAGCAAACCTGTCAGCAAGGGTGAAGCCTGTGCCTGCCGTTCCTCACACGCAGGAGGCATTGTCCCCATTGTCCCCATCGTTCCAGTAATTCCCCTCTTTCCCAGGGTTCATCCTTCAGCCCGTTTCTAGGAAGGTGTGAATCACTGTGAAAGGCACCCAGGGAGAGGTGGCCCACAGGGGAAACCCCAGTGACTCCTAATGAGCCCTTATTCATGGCAGTAAAAGCACAATTAAGTGCTATTAATTGAGGCAAATGCCTGACCCTGGTTTCCCGCAGCCCTCCCCACACTGGGTGACTGTGGGCACTGCTGGTCCACTCCTAAGGAATAACTTCACCGCCCTTCCCACGCCAGCCGGAGGAGCTCGGCTCTTCCTCCCTCCCGCAGCACACCCGAGGGAGAGCGATAGCATCTACGGCGAGCTTCTTGCTGGGACAGCCTCTGATACCATCTCCTGAACGTTACCCTGTGTTTGGGTTTTTTTTATCTGAGGGGAATTCATTCTGGGTGAGTGTTTCAGGAGAGCCCGGGAGATCGAATTCTTCTGGTAGGATAAAATAGCTGAAGTGGTGCCTGCACCTCTGTGAAATCACGCCCTGTCGCCAGAGCCAGTGCAAGGGGAACTTTGTATTCAGTGTTTCTCACGGGAGAGTGGGGCTGGGCTGGGGATTGTTGTTCAGGAGCTCAGCCAGAGGTCAGAGCACTGGTCGGAGGAGGCCAGGAAAAGCGGATAGTGCAGGATAATCTCCAGATCTCCCCTTGGGCTGCTGAGCCAGAGGTAACAAAAGAGTTTAAACATGGGCTGAGGTCGTGGCAGTACAGAAAGCAAAGCCCTAACTCGGGGGTTCCCTGCCTGGGGGGCTGTGGCAGGGCTTTGCCTCCCTTTAGGGCAGTTGTCACCTTCCAGCTCACTCGTAACTTGGTCTAAAATGTCACGGTGACCTGAGCGGGGTGGGGGGGGACAGAACCCACAGCAGGGTTTTTGGCCAACGTGAGGGGCTCCCAGCCAACGTGGAGATCGCCTGGAGCAGGAGGGCGTTTGCTAGAGCAAACATGAGCCAAGCGAGCACATCTGGAGAGCTCAGAGCAGGGGTGGCCAAGGGATGGCTCCTGAGCACAGCTCCCACACGACGCAGTTGGGTAATCTCGTACCTGCGCTGCGGAGGGGA
>NW_010426605.1:2163-2412 GCF_000710305.1 Buceros rhinoceros silvestris | reverse complement strand
CGGCCCCCTCTGCTTTTTGCCAGCCACGGTGGTCGCCCAGGTCCCCTCCTTACCCCCCGCTCTCTGAGGGATGGGGCACGTGGGCATCCCAAATCCCCAGATTTGGCAGCGTGGGGAGTCAAAACTCCAAAGCTGAAGCCAATCGTGCTGCGGAGGGGAGCGGGCCAGCGGGAACCTGGCTCTGCACCTCGGTGGGCTGCCCCAGCACCCTGCTGCAAGCCCGGCGCAGCCATCTGCACCCTCTGCTTT
>NW_010426605.1:365-1863 GCF_000710305.1 Buceros rhinoceros silvestris | reverse complement strand
CCCAGACTGGAGCCCTCCACTAAGAGGACCTGGAGACTCTGGTTAAGCTGCTGCCTTGGTGGCCGCCCTGAAAAATCACACCACCTCTCCTGGAGCTGCTAAAGAGAAAGAACGTGACTCCCTATTAAGTGCTTGAGATCTAACAGTGATGCGAATAAAGCTTGTTGTTATTGTGTCCTTCAGGGAAGAGATGAAAGAAAGGAGGCTCGTGAATTACCCAGGGTGAGGCTCTGGGAACACCCCAGCAGCTCCGGAGGCAGTTAAGTGCATTAGAACGTGAAAACAGCCAGAGGGGCCGGGGAGGGCAGGCGATCAGGGCAGCAGAGGAAACACAAAAGGGTTCCTAATCCCCATTACTCTCTTCCTCCACCGAGGCACCTCGGCTGAAAGAAAAAACAACTTCCCTGGGCCGCCAGTGATCGGCTGGAGCCAGGCGGGCCGGCACACTGGGCGTGCGATTTTCCGCTGTGCACTGCAAGCGTTGGCGCCACATAGTAAAGGGATTTTTTTTCCCAACAAAGACTCCATCAGTGCAGCGTCTCCCTTCCTGGTTCTCTGTGCTCTTTGCACGCTAATACCTGTCCAGCTGCCTCGCTCTAATCCCTGTGTCAATCCCTTAATAGCACGGTGCTAGTGGGAGGCTGCGCTGCCGCATCTTGCGCATCTCCTTGGCCTCGTCCTGTTGAAACTGGCAGCTCCGCGGTGGTCGCGGTGGTCTCACTCCTCACTGCCGTGTGTGCCACGCTTTGCCCCTCAGTACTTTGGAACCAGGCGCTGCTGCTCCTGGCCCCGTGTCTGGCAGCTGTGCGCAGGCACGGGCACTGCTGGGGACTGGCCACGCTCTGCCCACCAGGAACTGTCCTGGCAGTGGGTGTCCAATGCACCTTAAACCCTTTTTCTCTCATTTAGACTGTTCAAGCATTAAAACTTGCCTCCGCAAAGAGACAGAAGAAATTGTGGCACAGTTTTTAGCTTCTAAAATCTTTACGAAGCCAGAGGCTGCTCCGGTGGAGGTTGTGAAAGGTGGTGCAGCGACACAGGTGCCACTGGGAAACATCAGGCATCTGCCTCTGAAACCGCCTGGAAAACCGCTGCTGCAGGGGCTTCCCGGTCTCTGCAGAGAGATTCCCCTAGACCAGGACGTACACAGAAACTGCTGGAGTTTCTTCCCTTTTGAGCTACAAGATCCTGCCAGATGCGGGATCGGCACACAAACACCGCCAGGTCTGTGCTTGTCCTGGGACAGAGGTCCTGACAGGAAAACGGCCACCAGCTTTGGGCTGGCCCGTGGGAAGGTCAGGGATGAGCAGAGCGCTTAAGTCAGCAGCTTTCACTGGCTTAAGACTCTTTAAAAAAGCAAATAAAGAGATTTGTGGTTTTTTAATGATATAGGACACTTGCTGGCGACCGTACCTCAGAGGATTCACTCGTGTTACCTCTCGAGAGAGCAGCGGGGTGGAGCTGCAGGGAGCACCGCTGCGTCTCAGGTGCAACAGCG
>NW_010426605.1:0-237 GCF_000710305.1 Buceros rhinoceros silvestris | reverse complement strand
TGGGAGCGAGGAGCCTTCGCTCTGAATCGCCGGGCTGGGCGCTGGGAACGGCAGTGGCAGGAGAGGAGCCTGTGGGTGCCGTTGTGCTGCTAGTGGGATGTGACAAAAGATGTGAAATCGGGGAGAGAAAAGTGATGATTCTGGAATTTGGCTCTGGCTGTCAGGGGTGACGAAAAGCGCAGGCAACGCCTCCCGCCCAGGCTATAAATGGCTCCGGGCCAGGGGGAGCGAGCACTC
>NW_010426604.1:754-1180 GCF_000710305.1 Buceros rhinoceros silvestris | reverse complement strand
ATCAGTCATCCCCATGGTCTCTGGGTTCTCTTTTCATGGCCTGCAGACCCAATGGTCTTGGAGACACCCGTCTGCGTGAGTCCTGGGGAGACATGCACACGCCAAGACCCTGCCCTCAGGAGTCCCCGTCCCTCGCCACAGGGTTGGCCAGCCTGCAAAGGGAGCTATAAGAACCCATTGTCTGGGGTCTCCCCGATGCAGAAGATGCGTTTGTTCACCAAACAGCCCGATTTGCTTTTGGGATTTGCTTCTGGGTTTCTTGAGGTTTTTTCCCCATATGAATCTCTCCCCATTGTTCTTCTACATGAAGAACATACCTTGAAGCCAGGGGTTCCCCTGCTTTAACAACACGCAAAGAGCTGCTCTGGAAAAAGCTCTGGCCAGAGCTGCTCTTGTCTGGAGGACCAGCTTGCAGGCTGTGTGTGC
>NW_010426604.1:0-579 GCF_000710305.1 Buceros rhinoceros silvestris | reverse complement strand
CTCCTTCTCCTTCTCCTTCTCCTTCTCCTTCTCCTTCTCCTTCTCCTTCTCCTTCTCCTTCTCCTTCTCCTTCTCCTTCTCCTTCTCCTTCTCCCTTCCCCCAGGAAGCACCCCAAGGTTCCCCATCCTACAGACCAAGGGCTTCCATCAGCTCCCACTCCTGGTTTCCCCTCTGAGGCCCTTGCACCTGCCCGCAGCAGCCAGGGAAGGGCATGGGGGGCTGCTGGCCCTTAGAGACGGGGCTCTGCCTGCCCCGTGATGTCACAGAGGGGGTCTCTGCCTGCCCTCTGATTTCACAGAGGGGGACATGCGTGTCAAACTACGAAAGGGGAGTGCGGGGCCCTGTGGGAGGAGTCAGCTGGCAGCGGCCACCACAGTCTGGCATTGTGGAGACCCAGAAGGTCACTGGGGATCCGCATCGCGACACTGTTCTGGTGGGTCAGCAGAGAAGCTTGAGCCATGGGAATCGGTGGCATGATTATCGTGGCGACCCACCTGTCCTTCATCTTCGCGCCAGAGCTCAGCTGGCGCTGTGTGACGTGGCTGGCCAGGCATGTCATGGTAGGTGACCACTGCAGT
>NW_010426603.1:61565-69088 GCF_000710305.1 Buceros rhinoceros silvestris | reverse complement strand
GAGAAAGCGCTTGGAAGGCTCTGGCCTGCGGGGTCGTGCGGTGCCGTGCGGTGCCGCGTACCCTCCCGCCCGCACATGCTCTGTCTGTGCTATGCTGGGTGTGTTTCCAGCTGTCTGGGCTGTTAGGCAAAGCAAAGCGTGACCCCTGCGTTGTCTCACGGGCCATGCACGGGAAGACCGATGACACCTCTCAGGTGTCAGCGCCGTGTTTGAGGGGGTAAATCTGCCTCGTGGTACACCTTAGAAGCTGTGTTAAAGCTTCCTGGTCGTTGCAACACAACATCAAGCAACAGAATGCTCAGTTTTTTCCATCTTCTTGTGGCTACTTAGGCCAATATAAGCGGTTGAAACCAGTCTACAGTGTCATCACATCATCCCAGAAGTCCACCTGAATGCCCTGTGTCTGCCTCAAAAAGATCAGAGGTATCCCTAGGTGCTGGCTCCCTGCTCTTCTTACAAGTGTCCAAGCCTCTGGCACTGCAGCCAGAGAACAGCTCCCAGGCAGCTTTATGTACTGGTGCAGCCGAAGTGTAACTAAGACAAGCAGCCTGATTTCCAGTAACTGTGAATTCAGTACACAAGATTATATTTCCCATGAAAAAAGTTTAGAGAGAGGCACGTCAATAGTGGTGGCAAACCCCTCTCCTAGAAGACGTGGTCATAGAAAAAAAGAATATAGAATAATTATATGTAATTACATGGAGATAGAAACCTGGAACCTTCCATTCCTGAGAAAGCACAGGTACAACATGGTTTCCAAGGGGAGTGGGAGTTAAAAGGTGAGGTTGCTTAGGTGTGTTACGAAGAAGAAAGGTTTACTGAACGTTTTTAGTGTGAACTCCCGGTTGATCTCTCTCTCCAAATAACAAGTACAGTCTCTCCTTTTCCTGGTTATCTGTTTTACTCAAACTTTGTAAGAAATTTGTTATCTTTGAGAGTCTACAGATTGCAAAATGGCTGAAGCTGTTCATGAGAAGTGACCTGTAGTGTGACTATATACATGATACAGTCTAGGAAAAGAAAGTGTGAAGGAATCATTTTAAACCCGCGAGCTAACGCAGTTTCCCTGAGCCTTACCATTCTGCATGCATTCAGTTACATATAAAATACAGGATCTAGAAAAAGCTCAAGAAAAAAGTTCAAAGTGATAAATTTACTTAAATGTAAAGTAAGGCCTGATGTTCGTTTCACGCGCAGAAGAACACTTTTCAGAGGAGGAGTGAGTACAGCGTGTGTTAGTGAATAGGATGCTTCTTGTTGAAATCTCTTTCATGACGTAATACATGTTGTTTGCTTTTCCATTTGCTCTGATATCTTCAGTAATTCTTCCACCTCTTACTTTCAGCATGCAGCCTGATGAATTGTGGGTGTTCCGTTCATCAGGCTTGAAGAAGTGCCAAGCAGGTTATCCCTTCTTTATAATGATCTTACTCTTCCAGGCACCTCTAAGACTTAACTAAATGAAGCATTAAAGGTCTGCAGAACAAGTAGTAATCAAAACGGAATAAAATACTAGGTGCTGTGCTGTTTCTCCATTATTGCCTGAATTCTGCCTTGCTTTTATTTTTATCACAGTGGGGCACCAAATCTAAAGTCTTGTTACATCGAGTTAAAACTCAGCATTTAAATGTCTTATCAGACAAAAAGAGGTAGACGAGAAGTTAAGCCCAAGGGAGACCAGGCTGGGGATCTTCTCAGAGGAACATGATGCAGAAGGGTAAGCAACAACAACAAACAAAACAGGTAGATACAGAGTTAAGAGAGAGAAAAGGAGCAAGGAGCAGCATTTTTTAATTTTCAAATGGCAAGAGCCACGCATTCATGCCCTCACACCATACTAGTTAAGTGTCCTCATGCTACGACACGAAATTTGTGCTTTCCAGCTCTCTACTTCCAACACATACCACTACCTCACCAAAGACCATGTCCCACTCTGTTTGCTCCACTTTCCAAGTTTATCCCGACCCTTTCCTGCCTTCTTCCCAAGCCAGCTCTGCCCGCAGGCCCCCAGTCTGCCAGCTGCAGCCACCTCTAGAATCCCAAACCCTTTCAGACCAGCCTCAGCACTGAGAACATCCCACACCTGATCTCTCATATACTCTGCACTCCTCTTTAAAAGATATTCTGTATTCTCTTACCTATCCCTGTCCCCTCTAACCTCAGCATATGGGCTAGATCAAAGGGTGGAACAGCTTGGATTTTTTCTTCTTTCTTTATTTCTGCCATATGAGGTACTCTCCCTTAATCGGATTAATCTGGTTTAGAAATATGAAAATAAGGGGAAAAAATTGAAACAACCAGTCCACCACAATAGCAGACAGCCCTGAAATAAGTGGCCAGTCTGGACACGTCCTCTTCACAGGCTGCTGCTTTCTATAGGCCACAAATACTTCTCGACACCCCATAAGAGACATAGGGCTTACTTTGTGCTGAAGCAGGTTCAGAGAAGCGCAACGAAGCTGGTGAAGGGTTTGGAGAACTTGTCCTATGAGGAGTGGCTGAAGGAACTGGGACTGTTTAGTCTGGAGAAGAGGAGGCTCAGGGGGGACCTTATTGCTCGCTACAATTACCTGAAAGGAAGTTGTAGGGAGGTGGGGGTCGATCTCTTCTCCCATATTAAGAATGACAGGACGAGGGGGAATGGCCTCAAGTTGCGCCAGGGGAGGTTTAGGTTGGATATTAGGAAAAATTTCTTTACAGAGAGGGTTATTAAGCATTGGAACGGGTTTCCCAGGGAGGTGGTGGAGTCCCCATCCCTGGAAGTGTTTAAAAACCGTGTGGATGTGGTGCTGAGGGACATGGTGTAGGGACCCTGGCAGTACAGGGGGAACGGTTGGACTCGATGATCTTTAAAGTCTCTTCCAACCAGATGATTCTATGATTCACACTCCCGTCCCTTAACTAAAGTCTCTCTGTGTTGTTTAATACTATTACTGAGCCCATGGGAGGCAGGACAGAGACAAGAAACACATATTATTGGTGATTATTATCAGAACTTTGTAACAGCACCTTTGCTGTTGATTTGGGTTTCCAGCACATGATAACTAGCTGACCAGTTGGGGCCGATTTTACAATTCAAATTTATTTCGTTTCATCTGGACCCATAATGGACCAATTTAGCAATTTGGCAATGCAAGAGGACTGAGGTTCCTTCCTCATACCCCGAGTTAAAAATTCAGAGCCTTAGTTAACAACACCCTCTTTTAGACAAACATATACTTGTTCTGATGTAAATATTTTCCCATGTGACCACACGATTGGGCAATTCTGTACTAGGAACAATCTGTGGATGATTATTCCAGTGGTTGGTTGTACTGGAAAAGGATCACAGACTACAGAATAAACTACACACAATTAGTTGTAAGTCTTGGAAATTCTTACTTAGGATTTTGGAAGTAAGTGTTACATCATTGCCATAAAGCCACTGCAGAGCTGAGGCACCACATTAGATTGTTAGAGCCCAGGTCAAATATATTTCTTTAAAAAGTTTTATGTCAGTGGTGGGTTTTGATCACACAAAATACCTTTCTCCTCATGGTAACTCTTACAGTCATATACTACCACCTGCACATTTACAGGTAATTCTGCACTGTTCATAAGGAGGAGGGCTTAGCCGACCCTGCAGTGTGATTCTCTTTCCTTTCTGGAGTCCACGGGAGTGTGCATAGTGTTAAGATCTCTAGGGACACCATCGATGTAACACACCCTTTTCTCTTTGCTCCATCTGCGTGCAGTATAAGGAGATGGGAGATTTCTGAAAGTCATGCCGAAAATTTCCCACCACATCCCTATTCCACAGTAAAATGGGAGAATGAAATGAGAAGCACAGATGTGCTCCATACAATAAACCATACCAGATAGTTAGGTACATTCTCATCCTCTTCTGGATTTCCACAGCGCTCTTGTACAAACCAACAGCAGCACACGTGGCTTGTAAATGTACCTCACTCCAAGACAGCACCCACAGTGAGGAACATAGAAGGGAAAAGGGGACTGGATACTACGGTAAAGGTTCATACCCAAGAACAGATATATATGTATCTGCTAGGTTTAAGTGAAGAGCTGGGAAAGATGAGTAGAAGTGGAAGGACTAGAAGGGGGCAGTCACTGAGAAACTTCTGCTCTCTGCTAAGAGGGTTAGAGGCAGAATTGTTCAGACTCAAAGAGGAAATAATTTATATGCCAGGAAAGCCAGGAAAGCTGTTCACAGAAGTGTTCTGCAAGATGGCTGTGCTGTTATCTCCTGATCCTCTCATACTCGTTTGTTTTGCATTCACCCCCCACCCCAACATTGCTTCTAAACCTTTCTTCTGGCTCTTACACATCACAATGCAAGCATGTCTTAATCTCTACCATTTTAAAACAAGATTCAGCATGTTACTGCAACTATCGCCTTCTCTCTCTCCTCTCTCTCATTTCTGAACTTACTACCCACTTACAGTGATCCTGGGATTTGTCTTCTCCAGTTCCATTTCAGTGTTAATTTCAACACTTGCATCCCAGTCTGATTCTTATATCCGGATCTGATTAACAGTGTGTCTACTGTTGTTACCATACGTCAGCTATCACTGCTCACAAGCTACCTGTTGAGTAGGTAGCTCCATGTTTCTATCCCTAAACTCCATTGTGAAAGACAAACAAACCCTGCATCTTGCAAATTCTACCTGCAGAATTTCCCCAAAACAGGTCCATTCCTATCTACTCACTTACTTGGAATTATTGTCTGGGCTGTCATCATATCCCATACACATCCCCCTCTCTGGCTTAACAAAAGCAATCTTACTTTAATTAGATCTTGCTGTTGCAGAGATCTGTTTCTTAGCCTACTATTTTGACCTTGTCACCTGTCTCTTTATGTCCCTCTGCTGGCTCCTTCTTCTGCACTGCATCAAACACATGCCTTTTTCCTTTCCCTTTCCAGACCTATTAGTCTGTCCTTCCCCATTGCCTTATCTAATACCAAGACAGTGACTTCCACACTGACCTACCTGTGCTGACAGTCTTAATTGTCCATATATTAGACTTTCAGGTAAGTGCCTCCATGCTTCATGCTTTTTCTCCTGCTAACTCCCACCTCATTTTCCTCTTTTATACCCTGAACATTCCCTTGTTATCACACTGGCACAAATTTTAGGCAACACATGATCTATGACCTTCTGTGGTCTATGGCCTTCTGTGTGGACTGATAAGCTGACCCCCTGTCTGTGCGTATCTTGTCATCTATTTGGGCTGCATGTTTCCCCTGGTGACAATCAGTGCAGTACTATCAGCAGAGAATAAAGATAACACTAATTTTATAAATAAACAAATAAATGAATAAATAAATAAAATCAGAAGTCGGTAATGTGTCAAGCCACAGGAAAGGAAAGCAAAAGTAGCCTAAGCTTTACAACTGAGCTCTTATGAGGAAGAGAATAAGACAGATTTAAAGGTGGCTCACAGAGATAAGTGCTATAAGAGCTGAAGTTTCTGTAGACTTTCGTATACCCATCCTTCCTCACATACATTCAGACTTGTTCAGACATTGAAAATCATGAACTGTTAGTTCAGATCCAGCTCTAGGTCCAAATTTTTCAACCAGACCCACCTCTGAAGGACTCTTGAGATTCAAGCCTTCATAATCTCTGCAGAACAGAAGATGGTGCTGTTGTCACTGCCGTGCACCTTCCAGGTTTTGTTGTTTTGTTTTGGGTTTTTTTCCTGGTGAAAAGAAAGCAAGTGGTAGTGGAGAAAAAGAAAGGAGAGGAAAGTCAAAAGAAAGGTATAGGAAAAAAGGTAACTGCCATTTCCAGGATTGTTTAACTGGAGAAATGTAGAAACTCAAAAAGAAGAATGATAAATGCATAGAAAACCTGAAAGAGTATATAAAAGAGAGCCCAGATCTGGAATTTACTAGAGGTGTTAGTACAGAAGGAGGTATAAAAGCTATTAGGAGAAGCAGAGAGGCAGCACAGGCTGTACGCTGGACGCACTCTTCCCCATTCCTCTGAAGATCCTATAAACTAGGCTTAGGAAGGTGCTGAATACTGTCAGTTCCCCACTGACTCCATAAGGAGCTAATGTTGACCATGAACACCTGGGAACATCAGGCTCAGTGTGTCTCAAGCCAGGCATTTGAAAACAGACTCATCAAAAAACAGTGGGAATTAAAAAAAAAAATAGATTTCAATAATCGAGTGGGGAAAGAGGAAGAACTGTATCAGGCAGGGGTAAGACGCCATGACTGCATAACGGGCCCTCTCACACTGAATCATGGACTGCACGCCTTTGGCATTATCAGGCTGTGCTACATGCCTTCCTTTCTTTATCTGCACAGGAAAAAAAGAAGAGCACAGGAAAGAAACAGTGAAGTATCTTTAGGATATATTAGTATTGTGCTGTGAGATTACCCACATCTAGGTAAGAGATTCCAGCCTGAAATTCTAATTTCATTGAGCAGGACAACTATATTAACCAGAAACAATCTTGATATTCCTGGGCTTTTTAGGATGTTTTCTTTAAAAACAAAGCTAGAGTTTTACTGTCGTAACCCTGTAAACATCCTTTGTTCAGAAGCAGCATTTAAAGGCAGCTGATGAAAAGCAGTTGTCCAATTAAACATTCCTAACGATGGGAAGATGCAAATCTATACTCTGCAGTTTGTCACTGTGAGCTGTAAAGGGGAGGTTAAGCTGGTAAATCTCTAGTTAGACCGAGTGCAGTGGAATGGTCAGAAAAAGATGAATTAGGAAAAAGAATTAGATATAATCCTTTGCCATCTGTCTCTATTTTGCTAACCTACTTGACAGGACGCTACTGAAATCGGCAGTCATTTTTTATCTGCTTCATGTAGCTGAAGAGCATTTGCTGTACAGACTGGAATTAATATGCTTCCCAGTAACAGTCGGCTTTCCCATTTGTTGACCCCATTTCCTTTCCTTTTTCTTAAAAAATTAGGACTTTCCATTCAGCCATAGGCTGCACCATTCATTTTTGGCCTCTCCCCCTTGCTAGGACTCAGAGCTGGGTTGTAAAGCTTAAATAGATTTTACCATTGGCTCTACAGAGAAGGAAAAGTGCTGTACACATAACCCATGCTTCTCCAGCTTTCAGCCTGAGAAGCATATATATCTGGAAGAAATGTGACAATTGAGAGAGTGTCCATATGGTATCACAACTTCTCCATAACAGCTTTTGTCTATAGGTCTTCATCTAGCAAGTCATGTAAACATGACTTCATCACTAAGCACATGCGTGAGAATTTTGCTGCCTCTGGGTTTTAGTGTACTGAGGATTCTACTGATGATGAACCAGGTAAGAGGATCTGCTGTATGGGGGAATATACTCAGTAGCTTCCACATGAAAAATTACCAGCTGCGACCTTGGAAGCCTTTAGTCTTTTTAAAGCCCTGATGTTATTACTGGTAGTAGTTACTACAGGAAGGCAGATTACAAAAAAAATCCCAAATATAACCAAAGTAAACCACAAGGACCAATCAGGTTCCCACTTATTTCCGTGGGAACAGAGCAAAATGCCACTTTAT
>NW_010426603.1:33243-61118 GCF_000710305.1 Buceros rhinoceros silvestris | reverse complement strand
GACCGGGCAGGAGGCAGGGAGGAAGCTTTCACTTTATTTCCATCTCCTAGGTATTTCCTTTTTTTTGCATATGTACAGGTTTGCAATTCAGTGTATTTTCAGAATGCAGGGTATGAAAAAATTTGTAGCTCCTGAGTTTCAGAAAATATAGCATGGGTGAGTAGCTTCTCAGGGGTGAGCTAAAATTAATCTGCTGTCCCTTCTGGGACCATAAAGATAGCCTGCTATGTACAGAGAAGTTATCTTTGGTTTTCGGATCAGTGGAGGAATTGGTCAGGCACTCACTGAGGGCAAGGTTTTTTCCTCAGTGGGAAGTCAGGATGTGAAAGTAACAAGTGATAGGATGAGAGGAAATGGCCTCAAGTTGTGTCCAGGGAGGTTGAGGCTGGGTATTAGAAAAAATTTCTTTACAGAAAGAGTTGGTGTAGCAATGGAACAGGCTGCCCAGGACAGTGGTGGAGTCACCATCCCTGGAGGTATTTAAAAAACATATAAATGTGGTGCTGAGGGACATGACTTAGTGGTGACCTGACAGTGCTGGGTTAATGGTTGGACTTTATGATCTTGAAGGTCTCTGCCAACCAAAACAATTCTGTGAAAGGCCCAGAACACTGCTGCCTTCCTTTTTTCACAGTCTTTTACATCAACGTAAAACAAGGGAAAACAGGTTTAAAATATTCTCCTTCATCTTCTGTAGTACTTTAAGTTATGCTGCTTTAACTAACCTCACAAGGAAAAAAGCAGGAGTCAGCTATGTCGAGATGTAATTTTCACGTTTTGACTTGTGCATTTGACTTCAAAGTAATTGTTCCAAGTTTATTTTTAATTTCCCATACTAAAAATAAAGACACAGAACAACTCATCAGTTTAGCTGAGAACAGCAGCTTTGAAAGCATTAGACAAGAAGAAGCTCTAGTGTTTTGAAAAGAACTCCTAACGCTGTTGTCTTTAACGGGGATGGCTAATTTTCCCTGTTTTCCCATACTCCCAATAACTCTCTCTAAGTGGAAGTCTGCAAAACTCCTGACTCATTCCAACATCATTTATGGTCTTCTTAATTGATTGCAGGATATCTTCAAAGTCAGAGAGGACTCTTGTTTGAAGCCGTAAAAGGTTTTCCAAGAGGTTACAATCCCTTCAGGTTTTGTAGTGGACTTTACAGATAGTGGGATCAAAGGACAAACCCCCAGATCAGCTCATTTTTAGAAATACCTCAATTTTACAATCTAATTAGAAAGACAGTGGGTGGTTTTTTAAAACTATTTTTCAGTGATTAATTAATTAATTAACCTTTGCCTTGCAGGCCTGCCTTAGGTTCTTTTCCTGCTGTCCATACAGGAATATTAAAAAAGAGGCATCTTTCATATTGCCACAACATTTCTTTTTTTGCTTCACCCCTTAAATCTCAGTCCCATAAAAAAATGATAATAGTAGTCTTTTACACATTTATGAGGTCTTCCATTAAAGCCCATTCAAAGCATTTTATAGACAATAATGTATGAAGCCTCAAAGCATGCCACTGAGATACTTACTACCACATTTTTACACTCAGGAAAACATTCCACAATAATCACAGAACTTGAAGACCACAGTAACTAGTCATCAGGTCTGGGGCAATACAAACACTTTAATGGAACCCAGCATTCAGAAGCTGAATCCCTTTCTGAAAGTATGGCTCTCTTCTAGTAGCTACCCAAAAATGGAGGCATCCAAAATAACTCTCCAGCTTTGAGAATCTTGACATTAAGATGTTTTCTTCGACCTCCACCTCCTGTCACTGCATCTAAATAGTTCTCTTTTTTTATTCAGCATTGCATAATTCTTGAAACTTCCTGCTGTAAAGGCATAACGCTGTATTCTTAAAAAATCATTTTCTTCAAAAAATGCTTCTTGCATTTTCCAGAAGGATTTGATGTTTGCCAAGACCCCTTGGTTCCCATTGAAATTATTGTATATATGAAAGCTGAGCAAAGCTGTTTCTTTGGAGATCTTGCAATCTTTTTCATGGGAAACCGGTTATATAATACATTCTCTGCTCACATTGGAGTTACATTCGTAAGCTGACTAGAGATCTCTGACCATCTATGCTTTAAAAAAAAATGGTGTTTACAGATCATGGTTCAGATTTTTCCTCACAAAAACATTTGGAAAACAAAAGCCAGAGAGAAAACTCCCAACTTTTGGTTAGCTCTGCAAGGAAGTTCTCAGATGAACTACCGTAAAAACCTATTCTAGACTCAGGCCACATTGGTCTGGTCATTACCAGGCCACAATGCATGTTCCTTATTTACCTTTCTGATGAGATTTCCTTACATACCAAAAAGGTCCTGAACATCTGTGTTGATACATAGTTTTTGATACTGAATGCATAAATGCTAAGTTGTTCCATATTTTGGACTGTAAGGCATCCTAAGATGCACTACCACTATGAAAAACAAGTCTGAAAATAGCGTGAGGTGTGTGCATGTTTGACTGAGTGGGGAAGGGGAATTCAGCATTTCTCATCTCTTGATAATTCTGTGTAAGTATACTCAAATTGTATTATATAAATACTTCACCCCACCTAAACAGCATTGAGGCAGAGTCATCCTGGACCCTTAGAAAAAGAAACATTTGTGTAGCTTCTAATTTGTGGATCACTGTTAATAAAATGTCGCAAGAGATGCTTGGTTAGTCACAGCTTATGATATGAAGTCCAAGCTAAAAATTCTGTTCATGCTGGTATGGAGTAATACGGGGTTAGGAAAGAGTCAGTTAAAGACAGGAAGCTTTTGTCAGTAAAATATTCTTTCTCTTTAGAAGGAAATTTTTTTTTTTATACAAAAACAAATTAAACTTTTCCTTTTTCTTAAAAAATACCCCATATCTGGCAATAAATTTGGTAAGATGCAACATTTCGGTAAGGATTAGCAATACTTCTCCATTCAGGACTTTGTAAGTGACAAAATACACCTGAGAGATGAAGGGAAGGGAGAAGCTTAAAATAAGTAATGATATTCTTGAAAAAGAACCTCGGATTTTTAACTCCTGCAATAACAAAGGAAACCCAGCAGATGGTGGAAAGAGACCACAGTGCTGAAGGAGCACGCATCATTTTGTTCCAGTTATGGACATCAGCTGTTAAAGGAAGTTACTGGTTTATGATTCATAATGCAATATAAGTGTTTAAAACAAAAATAGGACCAGAAGTGTTTCGACTATTCATTTTGTGTCCAAAAATTAGGTGAGATCATGTTAAGGCTGATTTTAACGTGGCAAATGTATTCTTTTTAACTGTGGAGCTGAGGCTTTGTTTTAAAACCAATCGATGTCAATGACAGTAAAAAATTACTTAACTAATAAAAATGCTGGTGGCTGCTTTTATTTGTTTCTAATTGTTGTTGAGGAGGGAGTGTATTTTATTTGTCTTTCTCTTTTTTTTGGTGGAGAGTTGTTTTTGTTTTGCAAGCATTTTGATTTATTGTACAGCTGGTAGCTGAAGATCATATCTGCATTGCCCAAAGATGCGAGAAGAAGAAAAAAGACATTACACTTTTCAGACCATGTTTGCTCTCTGTCTGACAAGACCCTGCAGAGCTCCCTATCTGCAGCAGCCTCCTGTCATGAGTGCCAATGAAGACCTGGAATCTAGCAATATGTCTGCTGTAATCCTAAGAAATATACAATTGGGAGCTGACATCTTGTTTTATCTGCTTCATTCTTTAAACATCCTCTCTCTAATTTCTGTGTCTGGCTTATGCCCTATCAAGATAAACACCTAAGAGATGATCCAGATCAAAGGAACCCACATTTTTACCTGTAAAAGATCAACTATTATATAAAAAGCAGTATCAGTGTTACTGCAATTTTGGTGGTACTTTCAGTGATTCGAATGGGCTTCAGAAATACTGCAGTGGGACACGACTGCTGGCAATGGGGAACCCCTCTTTGCAGTGCTCTGCAGAAGCACTGAATGACAGGAGGTAGGTCTGAACTGTCAGAATGTCACACCTCTTCCTACTTGCCGTTTTGGCACCTGAATCGGCTGTCCCACGAGCACCTCAAGCACTCCTTGGCCTTAGCCGGAGGCCTATAAAAACACGTTCTGCAAATGCCTTTCGAACAGCTAGGATTATGTTATTACAGCGGGCTGAAAATAAACCCGATGGGAGCTTAGGCCCTGTTCTGACTAGCAGACATGCTATCAGTTTTCTGTTCAGGGCAAGTGTCACCTGCTGAGTTACTCTAAGTGGGCTTATTTTCACTGGTACTTTTCGCAGAGTTGGTGGCCGTAGCCAGTGGACACCCATGGCTCAAGCTGGAAAAGCTGGCCGTCAACACACCGTCTTTCACAGTCTTCAGAGATGAACAGTGGCTGCTTATTCCTGCTCTCAGTATGGGGGCAGGAATAGTTTAGGGGCTCCCTAAAAGGATGTATTTATAAGGCGCACTTTTGAGGTGTCCCAGAGCTACCAGATATGTCGCTCCTCCTGCCCTTTGCAGGAAGCCTGGCAGGCCATGGCTGTGCCCCTGATGTACTGGGGCCCTGCAGCGCGCTGCCTCCTCCCCGCCTCCCGCCCGGACTGCCAGCTGCCTGCCACCTGCAGCTCACCATTGCAGTGCTGTGAGTTTATTTATCCCCTTCGCTGAGCCTCCTGTGCTTCCCATCCAACACTGTCCTCTGCCCGAGTGCCCAAGCGCACAGCAAGTCCCAGCTGGGCACTTCAGTTCTGTAGCTTTAGTCACATTTGAGACCACAGCATTAAACGCGAATGGCACAACTTCCGTGAACATTTAATGTACTATTGTACATGCTCAACAACTGTTTCATTTTATAGGTGATGTACTGCCCATTTTCCTTGTTTTGTTTTTTTTTCTTGTTTTCTGTTCCCTTCTTTTGGGATCAAGGCCATTTTCCTCTGTGTCTGAAGGAGCAGTAGTTTCATGGTGGAATATTGTACTGCCTTGTGTACATCTGGAAGTGGGCTTGTTGTTGGAGCCGATGTATCATTCACTTGTGATCACAGATGACGGCATTCTGTTTCAGTTTTTCATCAATGTTTTCTGGGATACTGCATCTGTTCCCACAGTCACTGATCTTTTTCTTCTGCTTCGATCTGTGCCCTGTCAATCAGGTCTGCAGAGTGTGTAATTCACTGCTATCTCTGTGTCTTCTGTGCACAGCAGTTTAATGTACTTGGAATATGTGGAATCGTGGAAATACGTGTTTACAAATGCTATATTACATGAGCAAGAACTTATCTATTCAAGAAAATAGTTTGCAGCCAAGAACATGGTATGTCCAGAGAAAATAACCTGACAGAAATACCTTCTCCTGCTGATAGTTCTGGGAAGTCTTTATTTCATCATTCACAGGAGGCTTTGGCTTTCACCTCTTTCTTCTGTTTGTCTGTGATTCCTTTCATCGCTGCTAGTCATGTTAATGATCCCAGTCCTCAAGGCATCAAGAGATGGAAGCAAATGGAGCTGGGCTTTCTGTGAGATTGTTTCGTCATTTAGCAATAGAGATGCTATGCATTTTCTTCATGATCTTAGGCATTAATAAAATTTCAGACATTTTAACTGCTAATTTGGCTTTGCCATTTGATGGCAATGCTGTGCTGATGACCGAAGTGAGTAGATTTGAGGATGGGTGGCAAGCAAACAAATCCGTGTTCCCACTGTGATGCTCTGTGATGCTCTGCCCGCTAAAGTACTTCATTGCTTTAAACTCATCCACGGACCAAAAGTCTGAGTAGCAGCCCAAATAGCCAGATCTGGGGCGGGGAGGCACATTCCCTATGAATGGTGGGAAGAGCAGTGTGTTTCCATTTCTTTGCTGGTTGCCCTATACATGCCACAACAGACCATCAAATGTTGGCTAGCCTCTGTCATATTTGGTCAAGAAAGAGTATTACTGGCCTCCTCTGCACAGACTACACCTCCAGGAAAGAGCTGGGCTATTCCCAAAGTGTTCCTTCCCTGCAATCTGGGTATTGTGATCTGTTGTACATTCAACCTGTCTCAGTAGATCCAATACTCTTGAAAATGGGGACATTTCCCCCTGCTTTCTGGCCTTTCCAATAGAAAAAGTGGAGGACACCACATGATTTCATCTTGGATATCTTCCAAATCCTTTAAGTGGTGAACTTGGCTTGACTGAAGCTTTCTGTGTCTTTACTTTGTTTCTGTCAGATTCACATTCAGCTGCCGTATTTTGGGGCTGTGTACAGTGGCAGCTATAACCATGTCAGCCTTTTTCTTCATTCTGGATACCTAAAATTTAGTGTGAACGCTTCAGAGGCATGGACTGAAGGTGAGTGTGGCTGCCAGTAGCAATCTAAAATGCTCGCCACTAGTTTATGATCACTTTCTGCTCAGGTGTTTTCTTATTCATGGTTACACTGACAACACCTTCCACTTGTAGATATTGAAAGATTTAGTTTTTCTGGGTGGATGTATCTGTTTGGATGTACTGGATGTGTTCTGTTCTGCTGGATGTACTGAAATCAAGCTATAGGTTAGCAGCCTGTGATACCAGTTGTCCATATTGCATCTTTATTCAGGAACCGTATCAATGACTTGCACATACATGAAAACTGCAGAAGAAATGTTGTCATATAGGTTACAAATCCCAACAGACCATGGAAGGAGTGTGCACATCTGAGAGTAGGAAGTTGCTGTATCAGTCTAGATCGCTGGAGTTGGTCCTGGCCCTTGGGGGATCAACAGATGTCTCATAAGTGGTACTGCAAACAATCCCCACACCATTATGGTTTTATTCAGCTCTAGATCTATTCCCTGAGTCTTTCTAACTGACAGATGAAGATGCAATCATGATGTATCACAGCTTCTGCCACATGATCTCTGCCTCCATCCCCAGAACATCAGCAGCCATTACACTGATCCCTCAGAGTCCTTTTAATACATCATGCTGACAGCGCTGATGCTCTCTCACCTCACATCTCATCCCAGTGGTGCTCTCAACCATTTGCATCTGCTCTTCTCCTGAATGTGGCGTGGTAGTTTCTTTGCTTATCCAACAGTTCTTGTCAATACCCCATGTACCATAAGCTGGATATTTCCTTGCTTGTAGTCATTTAGTTGAACGCTGTTTCAGTGCTTGTTGAAGTTACTTCAGTTTCAGAGGGGGATAGGATGTCTGACTTCTCAGCACCCATACTGCTTATGTGACTTGTGGTAGCCTCTGACATTAGCTAAACATGTCTTCCTTTTCTGTTCCCTCTGGGATTTTTTTTTATTTTTTATTTTTTTTTATTTTTATTTTTATTTTTTCCTTTTATGCTGTAGTCAATCCTGGAGGCACAAGTTGTGAAGATGGAAATAGATTAAGGCAATCATATGGCTGGAAGACATCCTCTCCTTCGAACACTTCTTGATATGCCTCCTAATGGCTTCATTGCAGGGAAGCTAGTGAATATTGCCAGCTCAGCACATTTTATATTTTTTTTTAATTTATTCTGCTTGCATTGCCTGCATGAGTTGTTTGCTTGAAACATAAAGCCTCTCTGTGTGATGACAAATTCCCTGGGTGCAGCTGAAAGCAGAGTATTTGGTGTAACCAGCATCACAGATTTGACTTGCCATTTACTCTGTCTGATGGCATGGGATCATTACGTTGTTTCAATTCAGCTTTGCATGTTTATAATTCCCTTCCCTCCCTGGCATAGCTCTAAGAAAGCCTTTGCAACCTAACACATTTAGTAATGTCCTACTGCCTCCCTAGCATTCATTCGCCTGACTAAGTGCTGCTGCTGTCTCTTGGCACTTAGCTCAGAGGTTTTTTTTTGCCCTTTTCACCATATTAACGTCATCACTGTGTAAACTTTCCTGTCCTGTGCACATTTTTCTCACAGCACCAAAGGTCTTCCCTGATGTTCTCTGTTTCGTATTTCTGCATTTGCTTTTGATGTTATTTTATGCTTCTCAGTTCTGCCTTCTGAGCTAACTGTGTCCACTCTGTCTGTGCTCTGTTTTGGCTGGGTGCTTTTGCTGCAGCTTTAGACACTCCTGTAGTTTACAAGCACTAAGGACGGCTTTTCTTTCAGCAGTCTCATGGCACTTTTTTGTAATTTATAAATTTACTACTAATTACTTCAGGTTTTAAGATTGCACACTCGCATGAGTCAGCCATTTTCTGCGTGGTTTGGCAGCACACCAATCTATTGTTTATCCAGCTTCTTGATTACACAACTGTGGGGCAGATACCTTCTCTATGTGTCATTTTTCTGAGGACTGGAAATGCTTCTGAAACATTTCTAGGATTTTACATGGGGTTCCAGTCTGCACTGAGTATACATCCAGATGCTGGAGAAACACATGGGAGCCATCACCCAGTACAGCTAGCAGCATGAATGGGCTTATTTTGGCTTCCTGTTTACCCAGCCCCGTGGCAATGGGTTACATTTCCCATGTGACCCTAAGGAATGGCTAGCAAAGCTACTGTCGATACTTCCTCTTTCATTTTCTGCAGCTTTGGGACAGGAACCTGTTATGAACCCATGATGTTTTCTCTGAACTTTTGTGTTTTGGGGAAGTGCAGGGTTGTCTCTTTTTTTCCATTCCTCGTAGCTGCCTATGACACGTTACTTAATCTCTTTTGCCATCATATCCAATGTCCATACCGGCACTGAATACGAATCTGACGCAGAGAACCAGGGAACTGATTCTTTTTGGTGGTCTCTATCTTCTCCCCTTTCCTTCCTCCTCTGGGAGTGCTACAGTGGTAAGGAGCTCCCCTGCTTTCAAGCAGAGATACCTCCTCTTCCTGAGCTCACACAGCCCATCCCAAAAGGAAATTGCCAGCTCTTCCACTGTGGTGCTAGGGCAGGCTCTAAACAGTCAACCAGGGAAGAACTGCTGTAATGGAGGCAAGGGATTTTCCAGAGAAGTCAAAGCAGCAGACAGCTGTGCAGCCTGAAAGGCGATCAGAAGATAAAATGGCAAAGGCTGAATTTCTAAAGACATTTTAATGCTGATTAGAATTCTGAAATCTTCTTGGCTTGCCTTGGCCCAGAAATTGAGATCAAATCATGCACTGAGTTGTTCCCACAAAAAGAACGGGAAATTCAATAGGTCAGATTGTCAACTAGAATGAGTCCACCGACTCCAGGGGAAATACTCCACTCTGTCGTCAGAGAACTTGGCCCCATGACCATGAGCTGCAGATTTTCCACGTGGCTGTTTCCCTGGGACTTGCATCATCTCCCTGCACAAGGAGAGTCGAAGGCCCCGGTATAGGAGGATTTTTAAGGCAGCAAAGTAAGACACCCCCAAAAAGCTCAATTCATGTTGTGCCTCCGTAATGACACCTGATTTAGTAGACTTGTGGATCAATACCTTTCCCCATCCTCAGGTGCCGCATGACTAGTACCAGATCTCAGTGCTGTCCTTTAACTCACACCAGAAATGAGGGCAGTCAAGGAGCCAGAGAGCAGCTGTGCTATGGCTTTGCTTCTAACCAGTCCCATCTCATACATGATGCAATACTTGCAGGATCAGGGTAGAGTTTAAAAAACGCCTTAAAAGCATTAGTTTCCCATACCACTGTCTCCTGACCTGGTGTTCATTAACATAGAAAAGAATATCTCGTATCTCAGTCTTCCAGTGAGGACCCAAATCATAACATGTAGGATTTCTAGGATGAGCAGTGACACTGGCAATGAGCTTTAGAAATTCTGCTTGAAATTCCCAAAGCATGACATTCATCCCTAGGCAGAGAGTCTGCAGGCAGTCCAGTGCATCAATTAACAGGTGTTAAGTCTCCCACTCAGCCTCATGGGGCTGCTTGATCAGAGAGATTTAGCTAAAAATCATAGTTAGGTTGAAGAATTTCAGTGCTGCTATGAAGAATGATCATTACCTAACACTCCTCTCCTTGCAAAGGCGTTAATTCAATGATTTACTAGTTCTTTCCCATTACTGACTACCATGATCTTATATGATGTATCATATTAACAAAATAAGATCTTTGGTGTCCCCTGCTGTCACCCTGAACCTTTCATGTGAGGACTGAAAATCTGGTTTTTTTAACATTGTCAGGATGGCAGGGGGGAAAGCTTAAAAACGAGCTACTAATTAGTAATGTGAATGCTTTTCACATCCATCTCCCACTAACTATCTCAACGGAATGATTCAGTCGAACTTCACACAGTGAGAAGATACATTTGTCATACTTTTAAAATTTTTTATTCATATGTAAAGCATTCCAAGACCTAGCCAGCAATAAAACAGCATAGAAATCACCCAAGGCATCCTCTTAAAGAAGCAGTACAGGCTGGGTTCTGTTCTGCCACAGATTAGTCTGAATTGGTAGTTGTTCCATGATGTCAGTGGAACTGAACTAACGAAATGCAAAGGCAAATCTGGACCCATGATCTAATTCTGTGATGAAATTGCTAGTGTAAATAATGACTGTTGCTGTTCAGCTCTTCCCCCCACTCCCAAAACGCTTTAATGAATAATGAATTTTATGAATAAGCTTTAATGAATGACTGAATGCATTTTAATGGCCCGACTAGTAAGATTGTAAGTTAGAACACTTTCCTTCACACTTTCCTCTCCTCCTGTATCCCAGCTGCCTTTCTTTGCTTCCCTGAACCAGAGAACTGCCCCTTTAAACCACCCATCAATCACACATACAATTACCACATCCTGGCAGGTATTATCGAACTTCAAAAGTAGCCACTTTATAGTTCCAGGAAAGACATTCCATATTTGTTTAAAACATCTAACTTATGTTCCAAAATGCAAGTGCTGAAACAGAGCAAACCTTGTAGCATTTATTCCTTCCTTCCCCTCCCTCCCCTCAGAGATTAAAATCCATTCATTTCAATCAAGTCATTCAGAGGAAGGCTGTAAAATGAATGACATAATTAGCCACTTAATATAGTGCATATGGAATTTTAATTCCAGATGAAAATCAGAGAGGCTTTTCTAAAGCTGTTCACTAGCAAAAAAAATTAGTGGTGTTTGAAGACAGACAGTGTTTTCAGTTCAGTGCTACCTTTTTCTTTGGGTTCCCTGGTACTCTGAGCATTACTGAATAAACCTGCTTGACTTCCATTAGAAGGGGGCAAGTATACCATCACAGATCTAAGGACCCAGTTTTGCTTCATTGCACTGCAATCACAAAAAACGAAGTGACTGCTCTGCTTACCGAATACTATGGGAAAACATTTTCTGAAATGTTTTCCAAGTGGCTCAAGCACAACATTCAAAAATGGAGGCACATCCCATCAGTCCGTACTTCTGAAAATACTTAGTCATGCACCCAAAGTCATATGAATAATGTGTATCTGATCCAGCAGCAGTTTTAACCAAATGCCTTCTAACAAAAGGAAGGGGGTTTTATGGGTGTAGCTTAAAAATTAATCAAAATAAACAAATAAAATGTCCTTTACAGGAGAGCAAGAAGGCAGCTGGGCAGTTTGCTATCTGATGAACTTGACTGTCTCTGCAACCCGTCCATCCTGTTCAATCCTGCTGGCCACTCGTTTCTGTCCTGCTTGTATTAACACATTCTGCAGGCTTTAAACCATGTTACTGAGTTAGGTAACACTAAAAGGTAACCCATTAGCCAGTCAGATTAAACAAGAGACACCAAACAGCAGATGATAGCCAAAGGGTAAGGAATGGGAACAAGTCCACATTACTCAAGTGGTTAGAAAGATGTTCCAAAATGTAATCTCAATGTTCATTTTGTTGAGTAAATATACAGTCAACCCTCATTTGCACAAACCTTGATCACATTAAGTAATAATTTCTGGGGAAAAAAGCCACATTCCACCAGGATTTTGTGTAATGAAATACTCTCCCCCACACATGCTCCTCCCAGGCTTCAGGTGCAGTTTCATGTACCTGCATTACTTTCACTGCCCACTGATTGCTCTCAGATCCATATGCCCATACCACAGGAAATATAGCAGGAAGTGCAATGGTTCTGCTATGAAAAAAAAAGGCACAAGAAAATGCTGGAGACGGAGGGAAAGGTTAAAAAAGCATATATTGAAAGTTTTGAAATCTCCTGGCATTGATCTACACCCCGTATTACTGTAATTGCACTCCTTTCTTTCTTTTTTTTTTGTTTTTTGTTTGTTCTTTTTGTGAAAACCAAAACAACCATATTAAAAATATACTTAGGAGTATATATCTATACCATTTCTGGTTGGGGTTTTTTTTTTTTTTTTTGTTTGGGTTTTGGTTGGTTGGGTTTTTTTTTTTTCAAGGATTGAAGTGAACTTTGTAAACCTGATTTGCTCTTTATACTTCAACTTGCATGTGGGAGGTTTTTTCTTCTTTTGGTCTCTGGGAGGGGCTGAGAAGGAACTTCCCAAACCAGACTGATGGAAACCTTTGAGGGTTCCCTCATACCTCATCATGTCAATCCCATGCATTTTACTAGTTGCATAACTCCAGTCATTGTGACATTATTATCAGCCTAATCTGATCTAATCCCTCTAATAAGGCATACCTTATTGATGGGGGAAAAATTAAAAGTCAACCTGCTCAACAAAGCGGCAGAAGGTCTTTATGCAAATCTGCAGCATCTAATCTCTAAAAGGCCATGGGACCATTTTCCTGAAGAATTGTCCGAGTTGAACAGAAGAAGTGCAAAGTGGTGTATCACAACTGGCACATGCAAGATAGAAGATGTGCACCAAAATTTTAGCTTTTTCTTCTATGTTCCGTAGGCAGTACGAATCAACAGGGTTGTTGGCTCTCTGTGGGAGGGGTACAGGCCTTGCAAAACCACTGGCAGCCCCTTTCCAAGACACTGGTGTAGGAGCTTAGGCCAGCAGTTAGGAGTCACATGCCAATCTTTCACTTTGATTGCTACACAGGATTGATTGGGAAAGAGAAGAGAAGAGAACAGTCCAGTTTTTCCAGTATTCCAGCTCTCAGCTTCTTGAGGACTTGGTGCTGAGGCAAGAGCCACTGCTCTGATCCTTTACGTAACCAGGCTGCTGGCCTCATGCCCTAACACCCTGTTAACCTCTGGAGCTCCACAGCCTCTCATCTTGCAGCTCTACAGTATGCTCCTCAGCTGTTAAGCATCAGACCTCAAAGTGAAATGCAAACATTTTATTTTTAGGTATTTATAAATGTCCCATCACAACTACAACCCTGGCTTCATATAATAATCAATAAAATACACCAGCAAAGGTCTGCAGGCAGTTAAGTCATCTCACTGCAGAGTTAAATTGTACAAGACAGCCAAAATCATCCTTCCCAACCTGAGCCAACACAGAGCCTGGCATCATGCTCTGACAGTCGGCATATTTGGAAGCAAATGAGGGGCCCTCCACTGATGCCTGGCAGTGTAATATTACTTGGAAGAGTAAAGACTTATAAAAATGAATCTCAGAGTGTCTTGCTTCCATGCACCACTTTTTTTCCTTTAATTATTTGATGGTTTTAACTGTTTGGTTGTAACTCCCATGGTTTTAACTCCCTGCCCTTGGAACAAGAGCAACTGTGTCACAGAGATCATGGTCTCAAAAAAGTTCATGTGATGGAAATGTTGCTGTCCCACTCCTATCACAAACTGTGTCACTGCACATCTGGTCTGGCTGTGTCCGCTTTCTGCATGCCCTTTCCCACTTAGGGATCACCTTGAGAGGATGTTGCCCTCCATACAGCAGCTGGTGAGCAGCCATGGTGGCACCCGTCCAAATGGAGGAAGCTGATGAGCCATCATGTTTCCCCATCCAAGCCCAACAGTGCCCTGGCTCGATTGCCCTCTTGAAAATGCTGCATCCAGATGGAAATTCCCACTTGGAGAAAACTCTCAAAATGCACATATCCATAGGACATTACTGGGCAAAAACAAGCATAGGAGTCTGTTTATGTTTCTAAAGCCTGCCTCTGCACTAATTTGACTTCACGCCTCGTTATTCCTGTTGTGCTCATTGCCGTAGATTACCACTGTCAACAGGAGGATTTATCAGGGCAGCCAAGCGCTGACTGACTCAGCATGGTTGGAGCTTAAGAACTTCACAAGGATGGATGGACAGAAGTCGTCACTAGCATTGAGCCCCAAATGGCTGCAGCAGGAAGCCCTTTTACGAAGCACAGTACTGCATTAGGTGAATTTAAACTCCTTTTGCCATCATTCTGAGAAAAGATTGGAGACTGTTTCAGCCTGACTGGTGGTTAATACTCCCTGTCCCACTCTGTGGGATGCAAGAGATATGCACCATGGCAACATCAAGCTTCAACATGCTGCTTTCCCACAGTATTGAATCTTGAACTACTGACCATGCTTCACACCTTTGCACCATGCTTCCTGAGTGGGTTAGAACAACAGACCTTCTCTGCTCCCCACCATGTTACAGACCCACAGCAATTGCCTAATCTTCCTGCTCAAGATGTCAATAATTAAAAAACTTGTGGCATGTCTTCATACACATGCTTCTCATAATGGCGGGTGTAGAGAAAAGCGGTGGAAAAGGTGGATGAGGAACTCTCCACGCACTGCCTAACTGGGAGGACAGTGTTTATTTCTGCATATATTCCTGAGCTGCCATTTCAAACATGATGTTTTGAGTGAGATTTGTCTCAGCCTTCTTTAGATATCTACATCTGAGCCAGTCACCTCTCATATTCAATTAAAAGAAATGGGCTTGTCTGGGCTGTGAATCATCTGATGTATTTTATATGTCTTCTTTAGACTATGATGAATCACACCCAAGAAGTGCTTATTTTTCTTCATTGACTATAAAGAGATTCAAGAGGAATAATCAGATGCAGACATCTACATTTGGTCAGATGAGTTTTTTCCTGCAACTTCTGGAAAAAACAGCTTCAGGTAACATGCTCCACACAGGCAATCAGTACCCTACCTTTGCCTGTCACTCATCTGTGCCATAGCCTAAAACAAGGACAGTTCTTCACTCATGGTCCCGCCCCAAAACCTCCTACACACCCAAAGCCAGCACAGGGATCTGAACACCAGAAAAATCTACAGGAATTAATGAGGGAAATAATTGGGAAATGTATTGAAGGAAACCCCAGAATGAAAAGATAGAATTGGAATAACATGCATGGAAAGAATTATCGTTACCAGCATAGAAGATGAGATCCCATTAAAAACACTCAGTTTGTGGTGGGGGCTGGGGCATCTTCATTTCCATTGGCAACTGTAACATTAGAGACCACAAACTATCAGCAGCTTTTGATTTTTTTGCAAAACCCAAGAAAAAAGGAAAAGGAAGTACACATTCAGAGAGCTCCTGCTTTCACCCCCACAGGGCTCTGTGAAGGCAGGTATTGGTAAGGCTGATTCCTGGTGGATTCCCAGCGCCAGAGCCCAGCTGTGCAGAGAGCGCAGGGAAATGGCTGTGGCAGACCATCTGTTGGCACAGCACTCGGGTACAGCCTTCTACCTCCATGAGGATGGCCATGTCTACCACTGATCAGTGGCCTGTCTCCTTATAGCAGACACTCATTTTAGTCCATAGCCATCAGCAGCCTGTGCCATTCTGACAAAGTCTAGCCCTAGTTCAGCCCTACAATTCTATTCTTGTTTGCCTGCTTTTGTTTATAGCATCAGCCATGTGCTGCTTATACTTATCACAGGCAAGCTGGTTGAAAGATTTCATTGAAGACCAGCTCATCTCATGAATGTAACACTCAGCACATGCTGTGGTTTTTCAGTGAAATAAATTAGGAACATTACCTTGCTTAGGATACATTCATTACACCACAACGCTGTTTCCTGGGCCCGTCAGAGTGTTTTCATGGACATCTTTTGTGGGTGTCCTTAAGGTTCAGAAATCTCACTGCCTCCTGTTCTCATCCATGCCCTCCAGAGCACTCACTTGCCATCAGAGGTGTCCAAAAATACAGCGTACACTTCTCATGAGGCACATACTAGCCATAAATAACTAGTGTTTCCATTCAGCATGGCTATCTACCCTTTGGTCTTCCAAGCATTCACCATACCCACATTCTGCAGCTACGCAAGAGAACATTCATTTGCTCCTTTTCCTGGTCCAAGTCTCCAGCAAGAGACTTCCTAAGTCAGGGCACAAGAGGACAAGCTGAGTTTCTGCAGCTGACAGACAGTCATAGCACTTTAGATATCCATTAGTACAGACCTATAAAATGTCCAGGAAAAATATGAGTTTTGGTTAAAAACAAACAAAAAAGATTTTTATAATGTTGATGAAGTATTAAAAGATCATTATAATTTTACAAAGACAATTCAAAACATCTGGAATCTCAAATGTGTCTCTGTACATGCTGTTTCAACCCAAGTTCCCTGCTATTCATGGAATTTCCTCTGCACTTCACTCTGAGTGGAGCTGACTGGCTGAGGTGAACCAGGCTTCTTTCCTGCATTAGGAGAAACATCTGGACACAGAACTTCTGCTTTGCATGGACAAACATGATTAGTTGATGAACTGTCTTTTAATGGGAACATTTAGCTGAGCAGCCATCTCCAAAACCAGGCCTGAGTTTCTAAATGGTCTAGAATCACAACAGAATGAGTGATACCCTTCTTCATGGGCCTGGTATAGCCCCTCCTATGCTACCAGAGGCACCTGTCACCCTCTCTGTTCAACTTACAAGTTGACTCACCTGTGGATGACTCATTTCAAACTATACTCTGAAAACAAAAGGCAATATGCTCAGTGTTGGGTCTCTAGATATGATAGTTACTGCCAGTGCTATCACTTTCTCTTTCATGAGAGAGGGAGACAAATGAACCCAAGGCAATGATGTGCTTCAGTTTGCAACCTGAGGACCCGTGCTAAGCATCAGAAAGCCACACCTTCCTAACTCAGCGTTTTTTTGGGCTGCCACTGACTTTCTCTGCTTACAGCAGCAGAAAGTTGCACCGTGTGACACCCGCCCATAATCTCGAACATTTGGCTTAAAAAACACAAAGTCATGGGGAAAAGATGACTAACACTAAGGCACCGTGGAATCCAGACCTCAGGGAAGTACCTGCAGACAGCCTAGCAAATTGGTACGGGTGTGCATTAGCTTGCCAGAATTATATCCAGGGCTAATTTAATGGGGTATTAATGCTGGAGCACAAACAGAGGCAGGGGTATTGCCTAGTCCTCCAGCGATCAGTTTCAGTGAGCTGTTTCAGAACGTCCTGGATCAAAGCTACTCCAGTTAAGTTGGCATGCTTGGGTCAAGGGGAAGGACATGATGTCACAAATCTGTGCCAACCTCTGAGGATTGCTTGCTTCATTCAGACAGTCAGATTTAAAAACTGGACAGCATAGCCCCTGAAGCCTTTCATCCTGGCACCATGCATGCAAAGAGGACATAAAAAGTGCAATTTATATGGGGCTTTGTAGATTGCTGTCAGCGTTGTGAGTGTACACCGTGTCCACTGAGGTCAGTGGCAAGGTTCCCGCTGCCTTCTCTGGGTGCGCGGGCAGGGAGTGTTGAACTGCACCCAGAGATGAGGAGGAAACACACTTGGAAAACTGATAGGATGTGTAGAGCTCAAGGGCAAGCTGGCACCCACCTCCTACGACTGCAGCTACTCGGTGACTGTAAGCAGTACTCTTGTGTGTCAGAAGTTTCAAGGATTCGGATATCACTGCGATTTTCAAAGCCTCGCTCTCAGCAGTACAAAAGACCTCAACTGCAGCTTTCTGGGACTAGGAGACAGTTCATTCACAGCACCATAAAAATTCAAACCTATTCAAGAGCTGACCTTCATTTCACTGTCTCCTTGAATAATGACACAAGCAGTCAGCACAGGGCAATTTTGTTTTCAAGGCTTTGTTTCTGAAGATTTTGCCGTGTATTTAACTTTACCTCAGAAAATGCCCTTTGCAGGGGACAGGAGTCTTGTGTTATATATGGAAATGCATGACAGCAATAGAGAGAGTGGTGCCACAGGGCTGACAGTAGGAAAGGGTTGGGGATTTGAAGGAAAGTTTGGGGCTTATCTCACTTGGAAGGAAATCTGGGGTCTATAGCAGGGTAAGGGAGGCAGTTCTGGAAGGGATGAGTTACAAGCTCTGTCTCAGAGAAGGAAGCTTTTCACTTCTCCTTGCCCTCCCCACACCAATGGCCCTGCTGTGGGGGCTTCTTCTCCCTAGGGAGTCCCACAGCACAGAGGCCATCTCTCTCAGGAAGGCAACCACAGCCCTGCACTGGCCTCTGCAGCAGCCAAGAGCCAAAAGCAGCTACAGCTGGGGGCAGTCCTGCTTCTCGCATCTGTGTCAAGACCAGCTGCTTACGTAGGGCCTTGCTCCTCTCTCTTGCCGGGCTGGTAATCTCTAGCCAAACTCCCCTTGATTTGGAGTTGCTCCTCTCTGCCTGCCTCCAGTATATGACCCAGTCCCAGTTTCGGATTACCCCCGTGAGTCACATTTTTCCCACCTCCCTCTTCCAGCCTACCCAGAGGAGCAGCAGCATGAGGGCAAGTGTAGAACAAACACCCATCACTACCTGGCTCCATCTCCAGTGAGCAGCAGGCTCTGGGGAAGCTGGGGAGTGGACGAAGGAGCTGAGCAGAGGTTATCTCTATGTCTGATTCGGGTGTCATTGGGCTCAGGGGAAAGCCAGTTCTCCTGGCACCCCAAGACGATGGAGGGTAAGGTTACTCCTCCCTAGGGCTGTCTGCCTCTGGCCACAGGCTTATAGTGGGTGCCCCACATTCCTCCAGTGAAATTAGATACCGGCTGCCTGTCTGTCAAGGGTAAAGCTCGCCATGGAAACTAGGCAGGTGGCAACTGTAAGGACAAACAGGCACAGGGCTTAGGCAGGAGTGTTGGTCCCCCTCACAAGTGTATGTACATGAGCATATGCAAAACCTGGACCTGAAGGGCTCGGTAGTTTCCTCACTTGCAGCTTGCGAGATCAGGGTGCTCAGGAATCTCCCTCGTGTCCTGCAGCACTGGCCAAGCTGCAGACAGGGACCTCCTGCCTCCATTTGGACCCCAGCAAGCACCTCCCTCTCCCGCGCTGCCTGCCTGCCCATTTCAGGCATACGGATACTTTCTGCAGCTTAAGGAAATAGCTCTCCGAGGGGTGCTTACAAGGGAGGCAAATTCCACTGCTGGGGTCAAATTCCTCAAGCAAGGAATCTGGAAGTCCTTCAGAACTGGATAAAGACTACAAAATAACAGAGCTCGCAGTCCCCTCGGCAGAACTGAGTATTAATTAGCAGAGCTGCTTTCTGCTCAGGCGGACTTGGACAGTGCATTGCATGAAATGCGTACAACAGTGATAAATTATTGTGAACACTTAGTAACACTCCTTGACCAAAATTAAGTTACTCACAAAGTGATTCCTTAGAATGACTTCTTTTTTTGCTCTTCCCAAACTATTAAATTACCAGTTTGTGATTGATTACTACAGCAACTGCACAGCAAACTTAAAACCGTCACCTCAGAACAAAAGGTCTTTTAGATAGGGGATGTTTACTTTCAGCTGAAAGGGCACATGCTCAAATTTGGTCAAGTGTACCTTACTTGCATTTTAATTCTTCAAGTCGAAAATAGCAGCTGCCGGCACTGAAGAAGCAGAGAGGTGAAAATGTCGCTGGATAAAGCCTCTGACTATTTCTCACAACTGGCACTAACAAATGGTTTCCGGAAGCTAGAGGTCACTGTGCACACAGTCCCACAGCTTTCAGGCATTAATCTGAAGTTATTGTATGTAACTGGAATTCCTAAAGCAAGGTCAGATAGTTTATTCCAAATGTTAGCAAATTCCAACAACTAATCTAACACAGACGCTTTCAATCCCTCCAGCGGGATGCTTCCGAGGTAGAGGAGGAGTGGCTCTGAACAGGGCTGCCGCTTCCTCAGTGCACTGAAACAGCAATCACGCTGCAGATGGGCTTTTTGCTTCACTGAGATCTGACTGTAACTGCTGTGACCC
The DNA here is from genome assembly GCF_000710305.1 of Buceros rhinoceros silvestris. Classification (NCBI taxonomy): domain Eukaryota; kingdom Metazoa; phylum Chordata; class Aves; order Bucerotiformes; family Bucerotidae; genus Buceros; species Buceros rhinoceros. The sequence goes on along the minus strand of NW_010426603.1, from coordinate 41,255 downwards.
TCCCCCAAAAGGTATTAAGCCTGATCTACATAGGTATATTATTTTTTAAGGCATAGGGAGCAAGAGACACTAGCTACTCTGTCACCTAAGTGTTTTTGGAAGAGGAAAAAGAGCTATTCAGCATTAAAGATTCAGGAATGTCTGTTGACATATTAAGGAAACAACCTCGGGGGACAGCTGACATGGCTCCAAGAAGCATTACCAAGGGAACAGTGACGCAAATGTCTTCCATTTTTACAGGCTGGCAGCTCGCCAGGTTTCCTCGCCTGATGACTGATGTAATGCTAATCCCTATCTGGGTTAGCGCTCAGATATCAACCACAGCAGCTCACTCTGCTGCAATCAATATAACACACAGTTTTTATAGAAGAGAATGTAAAAAAAAGGTTCTGCTCTAATCTACTAGGAATACGCACAGCCGAGCAATAGCAGGGGAAATCCAGTGGCTAGCTTGCAGCTCACCCAGTGTGTGCTTTTGCAAGCATGCACATGTGTGCACAGGCTTGTACACAAAACCATCTACACCTTGAATAATGGCAAGTCCAGGCGAGGGCCACACATTGAGAAAGGGCTGGCTGTTCATCACGTACAAGAAAAGCCTTCCAATTCCTTTATTAAGTGATGTACCAGCAGAAGAAAACAAGCAAAATGGGACTGGAAAGTAAAATGGGATATCAGTTATATCATGGAATAAAATAGGGGAGTTTATGTACTAAGGATGACAGTTTGTACTTCTGTGAGTACCAGAGAGCTCTGTGGGAATTAACGAAGCCTCACGGCAGCCCCGCAGTGTAGACGTCACCAAGACAGAGTGAAGGACTCTCAGCAAGTCACTAGCAGTCAAAACCCATCAGCCCCCCAGCCAGTGTGTCAATTCCTTCATAGTGGACACCAACACCACTACCTTAAGACAAGAAATGAGCAGGAGAGGAATCCAGGGATCCTGAATTACCATGTAATCATCTGAGCAGTAATTTGGCTTGCTCATAAGAGAAAAAAATTGAAATCCAGAGTAACCTCTAGTCAATAAAGTTCTGGCTTTATACCTTGTAACGTGAAACACTGTCTCAGTGCTTAACTGTACCCTAAAACACTCTAGAGCACTGGTTTTCTACTAACAGATGGTGCAGCTTCCTGCATCATCACCCTGCCTCCTGTGATAGCCCCCCACCCGTTTATTTCACAGGATACTGGTGTCATAACTGTGGAAGTTTCTAAGTGTTCTTGTCCCAGATAAAATTTTGAGATAAACTTTGTGGGTAACAAATTAGATGAATTCTAGCCTGTATCCAACACCTTGTGTGATGCAGACCTGTGCAGGACAATACATTGTTTCCTTTGTTTCTATTCATCCTTTATCAGGTAAAATTTAAGGGGAATTTTAGGAAGACTGTACTTTAAAATAGAAGCTGATGTTCTAGTCATATTAGTCCTTGGCTTAACTCCTGGCAGATGTGAGAAGAATATTAACCATGTCATTCAGGGTTTCCAGAGAGGGTCAGCTTCACAGGACAGCCCAAGACCTGGGTTGGTATTTTGGGAAAATCCAGTTACATGGCCTCTGTAGATTAAAAAGGCAACACTCTCCACCACACCTTTACCAAGGCCATGCTCAAGGCAACAGTTCCTCAGCAGCTAGAGTTGATTGGACCAAGTAACTGCTCCTACCTTTCATTGGCACCAAAAATGAAGGAAATTGGTGTCCATCCATGTCAGTCCATACCCACTCAAGCAGCCACATGGCATAAAGCTCCCCTGAGATACCAGCACCCAGCTGCAACCTCACATACCCATCAGGTTTTGTTTTTTTTTTTGCATTTCTGCCTCTCTTTTGTCAGGAGCTGCCATGGCATGATGCTGTTTCTGGCTGCCCCTCCCACCTCTTCTCTTCATTCCCTGCCAGCTGGGTCCTGGCTGGAGCAGCAGTAGCTGCAGGCAGGGCTGCCTGTGGGAAAAATGGGAGCGGGGGTGGTGCTGGTGGTGTGTGGCTGGACTGGATGGCCTGGGGGGAGGGTTTTCCAGGTCATTCCAGCAGGCAGAAGGGCTCGAGGAACAGAAGAGGGGAGAGAAGAATAGAGCAGGAGTTACCAAGAAGGGCAGGGCAGGTGTGGGGAGACAAAAGCAGAGGACAGCATTCCGCCTCATAACTTCTCCCTTGATTTGTACACATTCGGTTCCCAGATGCCACGGCCCCCTTGCATCCACCCACGTCGCTCAGGTGCACATTGCTGCCTGACATCAGATCCTCTGCCTTTGGTTTTTAAAAAAAATACACTTTAAGTGAATGGATGATCTTGTTACAATAGCCTCATAAAACAGTTGAGAGCATTCGTATAATTATATTACTCTCTCTCTGATTTGTGAAGAGGTAAAATGTTTAATGACCAAAGCACCTCCCTTCTCCAACACAGGATTTAACTGTGTTTGCTCACATGAAAGTGAGCAAAATAAGTAAGGAAGAGGCAAATATCTTAAGCAAAGATATGGTTTAGTGCACCATGTGCAAGTCAGTGCTCCAGACATGCCCTCCCTTTGCAGCACATACACACATGACAGGGAAGGAACTCTAAGCCCAGTCCTCCTCGCCAGCAAAGATGACCTCATGGAATTACGATTCAATCCCAATGTGAAAGGAAAATCCAAGTCCTTCCTATGCAATCCATAGGACATTTGCACAATTTTTAACATATGTGTTTATATTCCCTCAATATTTAATGAAATGCTTAAGAAAAACATGTTTTAAAAATGTCGATGTAATTACGGTTTGTTGTGCTTGAGTTCTGAATGGAGTACAGTGCCATTATTTTTTCCACATGTTCATACTGCGTTATATTAAAAACATATTCTACTCAGTCAGACATGTGTTGTGTGCTTTATAAACACTTTGCACAGCTGGAAACATTTGTGTTTAGCAAAAATCCCACTGCCGTCAAATGCAGAGTGGAGAGCCTCCTTTGCAGCAAATGGTCTGCGCTCTGATCATGGGAGGTGATCACCAGGGGTCATTTGTGAATGGCCTGGCCAAAACTACCTATTCTACAGCTGCCTGCAGCTCAGCTGGGCTCCTCAGGGTTCAGTACTGCTGAGTGGAGGGCTCTCCTCTCTAGAGGACACAAACCCGAGTGAGAAGCCTCCAGACAAGTTAACACTATGGCCTTGGTGGAGTATGTATTCTTGTATTTTAAAATACAAGATAGGTATCAGTTAATGTCAGTGCCCTGCAAGGTTCATTGCCTTCCCAGCCTCTCTCACACTTATGGTGTGGTCCAGTGATCTCTGACAATCCAGTTAATGTGACTCAGGCATTATTACACAATCTTTCTTACCCTAATCACCCTACTTCATTGTGGTACTTCTACAATTAGTCAGAGAACTCCAAGAAGATCATCACAGTATTTTCTTATAAAATGTTCATACAATGCTGATGTTCATAATCTCTGGTGACCAATTAGTAAAACTAGGTGGTTTTCAGGGCAAAATCCTTAGACAAAATTCACGGGAGTGAGCAAATGTCAGCTTTTCATTCTCAGAGCAAACATGGTCCTGTGTTTCCAAAGCAAGAATCATTCTTACCCAGGCCACTTCATGCAGCAGCTGGGGATTTCCACATTTTTCCTATGCGTAAATAAAATAAACCTGGGGTGTGGATCGGTCTCTGGTACCGAATCCTCTGATTTCTTTCCAAAAGAAGGCCCCGTGAGGTGCAAAATAGACTCCAGTTCCCAACTGGAATATGTGTGCTATGTGTGGAATCAGAGTCAGTGTGTAGGTAGATGGATTCGTGCCAGCTCCATATTAATGGAAGCGTCAGAAAGGAAGCATTAGAGATCAAGAGCATTTTATGGACCTTCCCTTTACGATGTGTCATGCTATGCCATATAAATATAGATTGGCATCTTGTGAGAGATACGAGCCAGTTCTTATGCTTTAATGCCTGATGGCATCTTGATGTGACAAAAGCATGTTTCAACAACATGCAGGAAATACTGCTTATGGAAAGAGGCATTTAGCAAAGAAAAACAAGCGTTTATTTACCTGAGGAATACTGAAATAGGAGCATTCTTTCCTGAGTTCATGGGAATGCATTTCCATTTATTCATGATAACAACTGTGTGGCAACTGATGATAGTGTTCCTCATGGTTTTCATGTTATACACTCTTTTTCGATATGTGGTCTCCTGTCCCAGACACACACTGGTGAGGGTGCAAGGCTGAGATCTGTGGATCCTTCTAGCAACCCTCTGAAAACCAGGACCTGTGCTCCCAGTCAGGTGATGTGATCACAGTCCATGCAAACTGCCCGCTCCTTCAGCTCGTGTCTTTCAGAGTGGGGCTGTATCCATCTCCACATGTTTTGTTGTTTGGACAGAAGGCCAAATATGTGATGTGAGGACTACAGAACGGAAAAGTCCTGTTCCTAAAGCTAGTGAAAATCTGCTTTAGCCCAAAGCATTAGGATCTGGGTTTCTTTTCACTCTCCTGCACGAGTATGAATTAGCTAGAGAGGGACTCACCTGTTCTGTTACAGCAAGCTTCACACAGAAGTAGAGGAACACTAACCTTGGTTTTAACAGCAGCATCTGCCTCTGAAGGTGTATTCCCTACTGTGAAAACACTCATCAAGGCAAGCATTTGGCCTTATGCCTCAAAATGAAGACACGGCTTGCTGGAGGGCTGAGCTGTCACCTGGCCTGAAGGACAGTGCCCCACAGTGTGTTTGAGGAAGCCAAAGAGAATGACCATTCTTTACCCTACACATTACCCTACACTTTACCCTACACATTAGGTGGTTTTGCTCCATTTGGTTGCATGCAACTGCACCTGTGAGTCTCTGACCATCAGAGAAGCCATGCTCAGATAGGAGTAGCTAGAATCACTCCGCCCCTGGGTCGTTACAATATTCAATTATGGCTCCATACTTAAGTTACACAATAGATATGGGAATTGAAAGCACAAAACCTCCTGACCTCTGATCCCTTCTCTACAACAGAATCCCTTGGTGGCTTTAGGCAAGGTACTTAACATCTCTGCCTTGGTTTTCCCATTTGCAGAAGGGGGCTAATAATACTCAGCCACCTACTCCACAGGATTTAGCCCCTGAGGATTCATTACTTAATGTAAAGTGGCTAGAAGATGAAAATTTGCATGTAAGTGCCAAGCATTATTACAGTTACCCAGGTTTAGCTTCAATTCTTGAGACTTGCTTTCCTCTTTGAAATGAGGAATACTATTTCTTTTAGTCGACCAAGATTAGTGTTCTGCACTGCATTTCCTACAGAAAGTGGGAAGGATCCTTGAGAGTATGAGAGAAAAAGAGAAAAATGTGTCCCCTTGGATCCCAATCTACCTTTCACATCCTCTCAGGAAATTGTTTTGAAAGTGCCCAACACTTGGTGCAATATGCTGCAGTCGCAAGGCAAAAATTGTACTCTTTCAAGAATGTTTTATGAGGCCCAGAAATAAATCATCTCTAGCAGGGATGGTTAAGCATAATGTTGAGAGTCTGTGATTTTCCCTAGAGGCAGACAAATCATTCCAAACTTCTCTTCATTTGGTCATGAAACTTTTACAAGAAAATACCAAGGGCCGTTCTGGCACATCGCTGGTGTATGTGCATTAAGACAAACCAAGGGGAGTGTTTTGACTGACCAAATTGTTTCTTCAAATCTCAAATGAGTTAAATGTTTGATGTTAAGAGACAGCTCTAGTATAGCAAACTACTTTCATGGCATTGCAGTCAGCATTATGCTCGGTCAGCATCTTTAAACAGATCAGCATAATTGCTTTTGACAATATGACAGTGATGGAGAGCAGGAGAACTGGTCATCCTAACATGAGCTGCGCTGAGATTACAGTCTGCAATAACTGAATGCAGCATGCAAAAGGACAAATCCAGTATTTGCAAATGCTAAGATTATTGGAAACAAAGGAAATAATTTTGTCACCCCAGAAGAAAAAATATGACCTTTTATATTGTTCTGAAAAAGCACCCTGCCATGAATCTCTGCCAGGAACTGCTGCCACTCCCAAGAATTCAGAGCATGCAGCTAACACACGTGTCTCTGCTTCCAACTTTGTTAATAGGAGATTTTGGCACTGCATGAGCACCTCCTTGTGCATACTGGATCCGGACCTGGTGTAAGCATACAATTACGTTTCTGTTGAATTAGTCAGAGCACACGATGTGGAGTTTATGCAAGTTTTATGCTGACTGGAGGATAGACATTACCTGATTCACTATGGTGTCTGTCAGAATTTGTCAAACATATCTGAACCATCATAGTAAGTTTGTGCTTGTTCAGTGCTTGGCATTGCACGACGGTGATGTTCTCCCTGTGCTCTTCCTGGTAGAGCACAGGGCACTTTTAATGGCAGATTTTCTATCCCACGGACCCATGCGATAGACCTACAATGCGTTTACTCTCCTTGTTTATGTTAACTAAACTGCCCTGCCCCTCTGCTGTAAGGTGTTGTTTAGTTCCTCTATGCATAACAGGGATTATATAATTCCAGAGAAAAGGCTCTCCTTTGATGTTTACTCCAGGGCTTCAGGTTTCTTAGTGATTCAGTAATTGTCAGGTCCATCTGCTTCCTGAATGTAAAATGATTATAACTTCAATGAGTAAATAAAAGGCACCAAGTTAATATGAGCAAAGCAAGGAAAGAAAAGAAGGGTCAGATCATCAGATCAGAAGAGAAATCTATCCACTTCTGCTTTTCTGACTTCCCGTTGTGTGGGGTGTAGAACCAAGCCACCCTGCACTCTGAATTGCTCCACTTTCAGCAAATATTGGTCAAATTCTGCAGGATCAGAGCCAGCTTTGGGATTCTGAGACATGCTGGCAAGAGGATTCTGCTGGGATCCTCCCTTCATCATCTCTCCCAAGCAGAACAGAGTTGTTTGCAGCAAGTGGGTGGGCAGGGTTCAGAAATCTTTGAGCCCCAACAGCTTGCCCCTGTGACACAGAGGCCAGCCACATGTAGATGGAGGATGTCAGCATTTCGGCTATTTTCTAGAAACAATACCCTCTGAAGGGAGCAGTTCTTTAGACAAAGCTTTGTGACACATCCGGGTGATTTTTAGTCTGTTTTCTCCTCCTTTTCTTCTAATTGCTTAGTCATGGAACTCAGAATAATTGGCCATAAGTAGTCAAAAGAACCACAGGAACAAAATGCCTCTTGGGACATTGCAACACAATACTGAAGTACTAAAAGGAAACTCCATTAACCTAAGAACAGTGTGAGTCTCTTTGTTTCACCTGCTTTCTCCGATGTTTGTCTTATTTTTCCTCCTTTCACCTCTGAATTTTTCTGTCTTCTCCACATCATTCTCTCCTGTCTTGGTTTGCATTTCTTCTTCTAAAAACATTTTTCTTCTCTTGCTCATTATGTCGCTCCTTTTCTTTTCACAGTGGTGTTACCTACTTCTTTCTTTTTCCCTTTGTCATTCTCATTCATTCCTGGCCATCATCCGCCTCAGTTTCTTTGATCTGGCTGGTCAGTTCTCACTTGTTTTCCTCTCCACCCCAGTTCTCCCTGCCTGACCTTTCTCTTCTTTAATCTTTGCCTCCCTGAGGAAATTAAGTTCTTTACCCCAAGTCTTACACCTTCTTACTCCCCATTCTTGCAGTCCTTCCCTACCTTACACTGCAGGTTATTCTCACTCCCTTGCACATCACTGCTCTGCAGACTTTCTTTATCCTTACCCATTAGCTACCCAGCAAAACATCTTTCACTATCTATGGATGTCACCACATCCACAGGAGCCTCAGTCATAGGAGTGATGTCTACAGACCCAAGACTGTACTGAAAAGAAGCTCTGTGCAAGTTAACTCATGAGGAGGTTATTAGTTGGGCTTATCAAAGGGAGGGTCAGCAGACAGGAAAATCCCAAGCTTCTCTGTTTCTGTCTTTGGACAGCTATGCCTGTTTTGTCACTGTTACTAATCCTCTCCTGTGTTCCCAAAGAGCGTTGTTGGTGCTGCACGCTTGAAGGGCTGATGGTTGCTCTT
>NW_010426603.1:32743-33117 GCF_000710305.1 Buceros rhinoceros silvestris | reverse complement strand
TTGCCCCTCTTAAAGGTGGGGATGGTTGCTGTGGTTGAAGGCATGCAGCAGCAGAGCCAAATCTCCTCTTCTCTGCGTGGCAACTTATGCCGATATGCAGCTGGGAGCCAAGTCAACTCTTTGGATGCGATGCTCTTTCCAGTGGCTGGAAGTTGTATCAGAATTTCACCACAGAGCTGGCTGGCTGAGCCACCAGCCAGCCCCTGGCAGGGGGCTTTTGCACTGCTTTCATGGGTTCTGCCCAGGTAGTTCTCTGCTAAGCTGTGAGCTGATCCACAGAAAGGACAGCCACACCAACCCAAGTGCTGGAGCTGGTCACTGGCCATATAGAAATTGTGCACAATGTGCTTTTAAGTTGCCGTGATGAATTCCTG
>NW_010426603.1:29111-32681 GCF_000710305.1 Buceros rhinoceros silvestris | reverse complement strand
CTGGTCACTGGCCTTATAGAAATTGTGCACAATGTGCTTTTAAGTGGCCGTGATGAATTCCGGCTGCTTATGGCCAGCCTCCACCTCAAATGCTGTCTTTACAGCAAAAAAGTCTAGAAACTACCCGGACTAACTCCTTCCCCAGGGCACAATCACTAAGTTAACAAAGTTGCAGTATAAATGCATGTGTCCCATTGTTAGGGGTGGGAGAGCAAAAATTGATGAGTGTTTGTCAGGAACACCCACAAAGATCCCTAGACACAGAACAACCAAGTTTAAAGCTCCAAAGGCCAGTGCCTTGCAACAGTAGGAGCCAAGCACGGTCAAGCAACATATGAACATTTGCTTTTCTGCTTCATATCCTTCCCAGTCCTTTCCTTAAAAATTGTAGAGGATCAACAATTTTGGATGCAGATCCTGAGTTCACGCAAACGTGTATGAAACCAGTAAACACTATCCCCACTAAACGCATGGAGAAGCTCAGAGACTGGAACAACTCACCTTCAACAGATTCTCCCAAGTCCCACAGGAAGGTCCCAGCAGAGCCAGAAATAGAGCCCAGACCTCCTGACTCCAAGCCCTGGGCCCTAACAAAAACACCAGCTTCCCTCCACCATCCCTCTCTTCATATACTACAGTGACCAGACTGGAAAAGGCATTCAAAATAAATAAAACCCGCTTCATGTGCCAAGTTTTAAAAAACATTTTTTGTAACGGCTAGTTGTTTTTCTCCCTCTAGATATTAGGCAGTCTCCACCGAGTGAGACAGCTCTCCTTTCTTCTCCAGGAAATGCAGTTAACTCCCACAAGTTGCACTCACTGTAGCTCAAATAAATGTTTTAGGAAATTCCCCCTAATTTGGTGAAATTGTTAGCTTGGCAGTGGCGCACTGGAAACAGGACTGAAAGATTGCCTTGGGGTTTTTTTTTATTATTATTTTTCCTTTTTAATGGGTACAGGAGAGCTTGGGCTTCAGACAGATTGCTGAGGAAGACAGAAACTCATGTTACATATGAAGGATTTGGCAGGCCTGAACACAGAAATTTCCAGAAGTGTTTGCGTGGCAACAGCTCTGTGCCAATCCACATTTTTTAGCTATTCTGGCCAGATGCCCAGCCGACAAGAAAGTCTTATATCTCCATGCAGTTCACTGGCTTCCCTGAGGAGTTTCCATACTGCATGGCAACATTGGATAATCTCATTTGTGCGCCAGCAAAACTCCTGCTACTTACACTGTTACTAAATACCAGATGTGCTTAATAAAGAGTAAGTGCAGCCAAACCTAGGGTAATCACATAACCTATCATTAACATTTTCTAAAAACAAAAAAATGCCATTGGAACAGCAGATTACTGTTTTGCTTTGTTTGCTTTACGCCCTGTTACGGGAACCCCTGGGGTGCTGGGAAGGGAGCGCGGCAGGAGCAGACAGCTCTGGCACTGCCGATGACATTGTTTACAATCACACCCCTGCACATCTGAAACATGTGTGAGAAAGTAAAGGCTAAGCAGATTTCCCCTGCGCTGAAGAGGGAGGGGAGGATTGCAGCAGGAAGTCTACGCCACCGAGAAAGTGCTGGAGTCGTGTTTCTTCATCTTGAGGAGATGTCTGGGGAGGGGGGGAACGCAGCAAGGGCAGCATGAGTTTGTCCCTTCACAATGTGCACATCCCCAAGTCCCCAGTGCATGGGAATGAGGGAGCGGGCCTTGTTCCGTGAAATTTAATGAACGCCCATATCCTCCAAGCCCATTTAAAACACATTTTTGTGTGAGTCAGGGGGCCAGTCCCCATACAGAATGTGTGCGCACATTTATTATGGATTTAAATGGATGTTGCACATGTGCATATCTGATGCTGACCAGACCCTTGAGGGAAATAGCTAAGTCACAGCGATGGCAACTGAATTCTGCCACAGCAGGCTGTGGAGAAGGAAGGAGAGAGATGCACTGCCACATCTCCAGCCCCCATGCGACCCTCGCAGCAGAGCCCTGGTGCAGCTCAGCCCAGAGAGCTGTGAGCCAGCTGGGGGAAACCTCCCCGAAACGAGACGCTGGCAAAAAAGTTGGTCTCTCCCACAGCTGTTTGTGCAGTTAACACAGAGGAACGGAGATAAATGACTAGAAAAAGAGGTTTTGTCTTTATTTTAGTGTTCACCGCTACCCAGATGGAAGAGAAGCCTGGCAAAGGCATCCTGGGTCCTCCCAAGGATGCCCTTCCCCCGCAGGCCTCCTTGCTCCAGCCTGGAGGAAACCAAGGCAAGAGGATGGGAGCAGGGACAAGTCCAGGCGTTGCCTGTTGTGTACACGAAGGTGGAGAACAGTGAGTCACCCTCATCATGCAACAGCCCGGAGTGGTGCCCTTGCTCTACTCCCTCAAGCAAAACTCTGATCCGTGTCAGTGGGAGTTGCAGCTATGCAAAGCTGGGATATCTGATGCCAGGAGCCGTGCCAAGGGCACGAGGTGAGGAGGTCATAGCGGATGTCAGCCTGCCACAGCTCAGGAGCAGGAAGGCGGCCACATCCCAGTGCTCATGTGGCTCCCGATGTGACTGAATCCCACATTTTCCAAAGGCCAGCTGCAAGAAGAGCAAAGCCAGCACACCAGGGAAATGCAATGATCTTGATGCTGCAAGCTTTCTGCTCATGCTCTCCCTGGTTGTCCCCGTTCATTGCACCTACTGTACAAGGTTGGGCCTAGGCTCCATTTCACCCCATCATTCAGCAGCACTGGCCTTGAAGGCTACGTGCAGTGTCAGGGAGTAGCACCGCTGCCTGCGTTGCCCCCAGGCCAAACAGATGGTGCAATCCTGTGCTCCTGGCAGGGAGCCAGCTGCACCATGGAAGCAATGGAATAGCTGGTCCTGCTTGGGCCAGGCTTCTTCCTGATGTAAGTAGTGCCAGGCTGGCCTCTAGCCACATGCTTCGGGCAGCAGACAACTCAGGGCACCGAAGCCATGTTCCCACCACCTATTCTGCTGGCACTGGAGTCCTGGAGAGCTGGACTCATTGCTGCCACTGCTTAGAGGTCAGGCTGAGGAGGATGTTGTTAGCCTGTTGGAGGTGAAAGTCTAGGTCACTCGGGTTCTGCTTCACACGTCCCCCTTGCAGCTACATCTTTCCCCCGTCTTTCCACAGCTGGAGTGGCCCTGGCTGCTCAGCCTTCGTCTGGCAAGACTCAGTTCTGGCTGTGCTGCTGAGAAGCCTCAAGGAGGGTCTAAACATACTAGAGTGTGACAGTCCTGTTGCTGGCACCTTCCCTGTCTTTGCCACCATAATGTCCTCAGCACTCCTGGAGGGCTGAGGGAGCAATGTGTGACCTGGCACCAGATCAGGAGACAAGAAGACTCCTTCACCGACAGCGCAGGCGTAGAGTGACCAGCTTTCCCAAACTAAAAACCTGGGGCAGCAGTGAAGTAGCCAGCAGCTCTCTCCCTTACTGTGCCCACTCCCTGTCAGCCAGAAGATTGGTATCAGTGCTACTGCTGGTTTGGGATAGCCTCACCCCACCATCTGTAGGTGGTGTGCAAGAGAGCCAGGAGAAAATTAGGTAGCAGCTGCCCAACACTGCATC
>NW_010426603.1:25393-29011 GCF_000710305.1 Buceros rhinoceros silvestris | reverse complement strand
CTCTTTCCATTTCAGGCTTTAAGGATTTTCTAAAAGTCAGGAAACAGCAGAGAGGAACAGCTAATCAGCTGCATAAAGGCATTCATTCCTTCCCATCGCAGGGGGACTCCCGGCACCCTGCCAACCCCACCCTACGACACACCTCCGGTCAGCTGCCTCCCTCTTGGCTTCCTCCCAAGAGGCTGAGGGGATGCTCAAGAAAGACTCTTTGACTGCAAGGATCCAGATGCCTAGACACACCTCACCTGATGCTGCTTCCAGGAGTCCAGCAACTGTACTGCTCTTTGGAGTTTGATTTGTTTGTTGTGTTGTGAAGGGAACCCATCAGATAGTCCTGAAAATGAACACCTAACCCCATCCCCAGCTGGCAGCAGGAGGAAGAGGCTTCTGCCAAGCAGTCACAAGGCATGCCATAAACAGCATGCTTCACCTCCCTGCCAGGGAACAAAGTCCATTGCCATTAGGAGACTTCAGTCCCAAAGTGAAGATCACAGAATCACAGATCACAGAAAGGCAGGAGTTGGAAGGGACCTCTGGGGATCATCTAGCCCAATCCTCCTGCTAAAGCAGGTTCTCCTAGATCAGTTTACACAGGATTGTGACCAGGCAGGTTTTGGATATCTCCAGAGAAGGAGACTCCACAACCTCTCTGGGCAGCCTGTTCCAGGGCTCTGTCATCCTCAAAGTAAAGAAAAGATATTTCCCCTGCCTCCTGTTCCCATAGGTTAGCTCATAAAAGACCAAGCCCTGCTGCTTCAGATTTTGGTGAACAACTTATTTCTTGGATTTAGAGCCTCTCTTTTCTGAAAGGCAAGTCTTTTAAACCTATATTGTTGACGTATTGGCTGTCACTGTGACCTTTTCTTTGATATGTTTTTTGTTCAGTCACATCACTCTAGAGCCCATGAGCCCAACAGGGCTAGTCCAGGGGACAAGCCCAGTCCATTCATCAGAAAGGCAAATTTCATACAGAGCTTGCTGCTCTTGAGCTTTACGGTGGATTGGGATGCATGTGGGGTTTCTCTGTTCTGCTGTGGCTGTGTGCAGGGGATAGGCAGAACTGCATCTGCACTTGGCAAGGCGTCATACAGGTCTGAACCATGGGGCAGTCCTTGACCTGAAAAGCTACCTCCAGAGAGACAGGGCAATGAAAGGAATTGAACGAGGAAGCAGAGGGGACGTAAAATGAGTTTGCAAATACCACCACAGTGCCATGATCAATGTGAAAAAAGATGAGGTTTAAGGTCTTGGGAAAGAGATAAGGGAGAGGCATGAGAAGGGTAAGGACAGGAAAGAGATGATGCTGAGAGGAAAGGGAAAGGGAAGACAACCCTGACAGGTCCCACTATACCGTCTTCTGTTCCTCGTCAGCCAAGAGACAGGGGAAGGGGCACAAAATGGTTCCTTACATGTGCAATAAAGATGCAGGGGGTGACTGCTTCATCACTTCATTTCTCAAGGTGTTGAGCCTAAGCTGACCCTGTCTTTTCCCATGTCACGGAGCTGTGGTATCAGTTCAAACAACTTCTCCTAGCTTCCATCAGTCAGAGCCAAAGTTGGACAAGCAGGCAACACAATGTCAGGGAACAACTAATGCACGCAGGAAAGATCTGCTAGAGCTCTCCAACACATTGACAGGTCTTATCTTATCTGTCGCCAGGAGGGACAAAGAGCTAGATGGACAGTGAAGGTCAGTCAGGCACCTAGGAGAGCTCAGAACAAGGGAATAACTGATTACACTGAAAGACATCACATTTGTAATTAAGGATGAGCTCCAGAAGTAGGAGGAAAGTAAGCTGTTTCTCTTCCCCAACTCAACATAAGAAAGGCTCCCCAGTGGCCACACCAACAACCATGTGGAAGTGTCATTTTCCGTCCTGAGTTCCTACCATGTCCTGAATGAGGGAGGATGAGCAATAAGACTGTAAGTATTTACAAGAAAAAGGCTTAGCACAAAGTGCTTCTGGGCACAGCTCTGTTGCCAGTAAAAAGCATGATAAAAAGCATACTTCCTTTGATGAAGCCTCATTCAAGTGGTTTATGGGTAAAGGTGAATCTAATATATATCATATTTGTCTGATGGCGAACAGAGCCCACTTGTGAAATCCATCTGACTAGATGCTCTGAGAAAATCTTGATGAAACATCTGTGAGGTTTGAATCGCTCCATTGTTGTCAGGGTTTCAGCTGGAAATTGTTCTGTGTGCAAGGGAATGGTGGGTCACCAATGGCTTATTTCTTATTAAATGCTTTGGGTTTAGGGACTTTGAGGATATGTAGATATTTTTCTCATTCATAGTTTCACATGAAGCAAAATACTGTATGAAGATAAATAACCAGAGCAACTTGCCTTTTGCTTAGGTAGTGAAGACCGGGGTTATTGCTGTGTCAAGAAAATATGTGAAAATATGTGAAAAGTGGTTTTGACCTCTAGAAGAGAATAGCTCTGTTATTGGTCCAGATTAACAGGCCTTAAGATGGAACTGTTGTGGGCCAAACAGGAAGGTATGTACTGTGGTTATGACCTGGAGAGAAATGCAGCATATCTGGCTTAGCTCTGTTGTTGACATCCTATTGTTTTATCCTTCTCTCGTACTTTAGTACACCACTTTGAGAACAACAAAACCAATTGATTGTGTTTTTAGAGCTAGACAGTCTGCTGAAGGACTCTGAATGCCCCTCCTGCCAGCTTCAGCCCAGAGAGAGCAGTTTCATGCTCCAGGGAACTGCTGCGAAGATGCATCCGCTGGACACCCTCTCTATGACCTCTCCTTGCAAGCAAAGCTTTGTAGGTTATCTCCTAGGTTTCACTGGAGGGTAATAAAAAAGTAATCACAGCTTTCCTAATTCTGTCCCCCTTTGGTGGACTTCCTGCTGCTTAGGGACACCCGCTAACCCACCCTCCTGTCAATTCAGCCTTCTCTCACGTCTTTTCCTGTTAGATGATGCTGAAGTCACGGTCAGGTCTTCAGCCACAATGAAACAAGGGACTGCTACACTGAAATGAGAACGTTCAAGGAAACATCTCCCGAAATAATGAAAAGCATGAAATAAAAGTGGCTTAGATGTTTGAGTGCTGTGTCTGTGTGTCACATAGCTGTGACTTCGGCCTACAGCCAGCAGCAGGAAATTAATCTTGCAAGCTAGGCTGGATCAGGTCAAGACCCCCTTGGGACAACTCCCACCACTCCCAACGCCAGTTAAAGGACTGCACCAGGGCCTGCAATGAGGCACTGTCTTTATTTTTCCCTTGCATGCATAACCTTTCAGAAGACCAGGAGCGAGCTGGAAGAACCTGCAGCCATTGCTCTCACTGGCCCTGCGGCTCAGCCACACAGGCCACCCTACACTCACGGTGGCTGAGGGCAGTGTGGATTTTGGAGGTGACACATTAAAAAGCTGCTTCAGAGGCTCACACAGGGTTTGCTGTGGCTGGCTCTGCTCTCCCTGCCACCTGCTCTGCCTGCAGCTAGGATGCGCTGGCTGTGACTCCCCCCAGATGGCTGCTAGTGCCAGAGGGGACAACAGGCACAAGTCCTTGCTTGGCCATGTCTCTTCAGCATCCTGCTGGGAGTGCTCAGGAGCCTCATCCTTTTGTCCCATCAGTGGGGCTCTCTTT
>NW_010426603.1:16105-25331 GCF_000710305.1 Buceros rhinoceros silvestris | reverse complement strand
TTTCCCTTCCCCACATCTGTGCCACGGTCTCTCAGCTGCACTACTGCTGCCAAAAATGGTGTCCAGATACCAGCAAGATGAGCTCTGACAGCTCGCCAGAGTGGTAACAGTGAGGGGCAATTTCTGCAAGATTTGGCCCAACTGTAAGCGGTTGTCCTTAGGAGCTCTATGGCTATGGCTGAAGCCCAAACAGAGGACAGAGCACCTGCCACTAACCAAGCTGGTGGAGGCATGGTGAGAGACCACCCCAGCCCTCAGTGTTTAACCTGAGAAGGATGAGAGCAGGAGGAAGTGCTTTTCCAGTATTACTCAGAGGAATGGAGGCGGAGGGCTATCAGTATCTGCCAGTATCACACAGAAAATGTATTAACGTGATCAGGAACGAACCCGGGTTTTTTAATTTCCAGTTCCACATCAGCCATCATACTGGCTTCTGCCCAGTAGGAGACATCAGGATCCATTCAGCCTTTTGAAATAGCAGCTAGCTATTTGTGGCTGATGCCTATATTACTCCAAGGAGCAGCATCTTTCTTTATTTTACCATCTCACTCCAAATTTCCTTGAGTACTCTGCTGACACAGGGTGAATTTCTGAGGGTGATCTTTACTCCTTTTTCCCAGAACAGTGAACATCTGGGACTACTGAGATATCATCTTACGGCATCATCTGACTTTTTCCTTTAATGAGTTTCTGTGTAACAACTTCATGATGTTTTTCCTGGGAGGACAATTGTCTCATCTAAAACCTTGTCTCGCATATTCCTTTATAGAAGGATGTTTTATGCTAAAGCTCTTGAAAGAATTTCCTTTCGTGCTCCATCCCCACCTTTCTCTCTTTAATTCCTCCCAAATGTCTCTCTGATGCTTAACCTGCAGGTCGCCCTGCTCACCAAAAACAAAGCAAAATGCTGGTTTGAATAAGCTCAGGATACACGGATGTCATTTCTGAACATTAGCAGGCCACATGATACTACCAACTTTATTTGATCCCATTTGCTGGTGCAGCCTGAATTTCTCAGGGGCAGGGTTTTTTTTTTAATCCTAGTTCATTATTGTTCAAACCCATCAAGCAAATGGCTGTGGAGCGGAAGCTTGAATAGGCTTGTTTAATAAACAGGCAAAGTCATTCATCTGCAGCATAGCAGCTCTGCAGTAAAACTACATCTTCCCCCTCCTGCTTCTTACTGGGTCTGCGTCCGCAGCAGTTATGTTAAACCCTGGTAGGGAAATGCTTGGGAGGGTAAATCTTTGGCTTCATCCTAACTGCTTTTTTCCACTGGAAAAAATCCTTGCTGAAACAAATGGCCTGATTGTTTCCGTGGGTCAATTGCCTATTTTAAATTTATTTCTCACATCTTACTTGGCACTGCTGAGGACACTGGTCCCACAGCAGGCCGTGTTCTTTGTCTGAGTGATGGCCAAAGCAGCACTCAGGCCTCAGATTGAAGCCTTTAAACCCATTGATGATACATTTGCAACTCCCTACAGGTCTTACCATTGCTGCCATGAAGAACCAAGACAGGCTGTGAAACCATGGCACCTGTCAGCTTTAGAAAACTAGCCCTAAGCTGTCAGGGTGGGCATGCTCCTGTGACGTAGGAGATGCACTGACCTTCTTTACCCCAGTGACTTGCCCCATGTTTGAATTAAGGATCAGACCATCAGCTGGAGTGAACTGGTGCATGGAAATTCAGTGGAGCCCTGCCAAGCAACGGCACCCAAGTCTATTTTTCATACATAAAACTTGCTATTTTTGCACAGCCTGTGGTTTTGCAGCAGTGCCAGAAAAGCCCCTCATCTGTGTTTCCCCTACAAAAGCATGAATGCAAGATTTTGCTGCTGTACGCTTGCACTAAAGACATGTTCAAGACAGATAACTGCTAGTATCTGTCACAGTGCCATTTCTGCACTGAGCAAAGCGCCTGGGAGCCCTGCCTGTCCCCCCCAGCTCCCTGCCTGCTAAAACCCAACTGAAACTCATTACATACCAGGAATACCAGCGTCCCCGCAAAGCCTGTGCTGCATGGAGGAGGCTCCTCCTCGTTCTCTTTTTTCCCTTCCGCCCTGCTTGGCTAGGTTTTTGGCAGAGCCCCAAGACTTTGGAGGGGGATGCGGAGGGGGGCTTAGGAGGGCAGCGATTTCCTAAGCATACCCACGGCCTCATTTCGATCTGCGGTACTGCCTGCTCATTTCCACTTCACAGATGCTGCTGAGCTCTGCCACTGAGAGACGAATCCCAGAAGGGGAAGGGAGCGTGGTGGGGAGGGAAGAGATGAAAGCAGAAGAGAGTTGCATTTATTAAGCTGCTTTTCTTTCAGTGAAAAGAAGCATTTATCAGTGATTTCGTATATCATGTGAGATGTGACTCCCTGCCAATTTTTAAGGATGCAAACAAGCCACTTACATCATACACTAAATATAGAGCAGCTCCTGCTTTAGGTGAATAAATAATGCAAATGCAAAAGCCCAGGTCTTCAGTTACACATTCATTACCATCCGTCTCACAGGTTCTCATCATAAGGAGAATAACATCTGACTCCAGCAAGGAGTGACAGGTGAAGAATGCAAAACAACTTCAGACAATAGGTGGTTAAGCAGAATTTCCGTGTTCTCTGGGTTTTTTTTCTTACAGCTACATTTCATTTCAGCAGTAATCCATGGTGCAGCTTTTCCAGGGCAGCTCTGCTACCTGCTTCCCTATCCCTTCAAGCCAAGCTGGAGTGACAAGCCTGGGTAGGGAGAGCCTGAACAATGAATACTGCCAAAATGTGGAAACTTCCCTAGGTTCTTAGCGGCGGGGGGGGATGTGGGTGGTGGGGAGGAGGGGAGGGAACAGAAGGGAAAAAAAAAAAGACTCTGATCAGACTGTGCAAGTAGTAGAGCAGCAGCATCCCCCTATGAAAAATAAGTTTTCCATCCTCTCAGAGTGAGCTTTTAGTTAGGGTCTCCCAATGCTAATTGCCCTTCATTCCTCTACTGGATTTATTTAAGGCACCGGTTTTAACAATATCTCACAAGCAAACCTGCAGCTGGCTCTAAGGCAAGCACCTCAGAAATCACCTTTCAGAAACCACCCCAAAAAGGATTAAGATTGATAATAAAACCCAGTCAATACTTTCCCTCTTCTGCTTCAGATCAAAGGCACTGAGCAGAAGAAAGCATCCCAACCCATCCTTACTGGGGGAGAACGAAGACAGGAGAGCAGGAAACCAGAAGACAATGCGCCATCAAAGCTGCCGCAAGGTGCTGGATCAATGACAACATCTGCATGAGGGTATGGGCTACAATAGAAGCTGTTACCATGGGAACGGGCGCAAAAGCATCAGGCAGGAGGGAGCAGGCGCTGATGAAATGTGGGAAAGCAGGAGAGAGTATTTTTAGATCGCTTAGGAGGTATGCTACACAATGACATCATCCTTTCTCATTATTTGCACCCGTGCTGTATAACACATTGTGGCATCTGCCCCAGACTGTTAAATGGGAAGATGCTGTTATGGATGTGAATTATAAATACTATGGTGAAACTCGAGCTTCAGAGTTATTAGACATCACTATTCTGTAATAAAGGAAAGCATTTAATAGACTGTGCTGTACAGATGCACTGAACGGTGCAAGAAGCATTGTGTCTAGGATTTTAATATTCTCAGAAAGTAATTATGAGTCATCCTTTTATTGTTATTAAGAAACAGAGTGCAAATAATTTTACACATTAGATATCCCACACATCAACAAGCCTTTTGCACTGGGGAAACATGGCCTAATT
Organism: Buceros rhinoceros silvestris; assembly: GCF_000710305.1. Taxonomy (NCBI): domain Eukaryota; kingdom Metazoa; phylum Chordata; class Aves; order Bucerotiformes; family Bucerotidae; genus Buceros; species Buceros rhinoceros. The sequence goes on along the minus strand of NW_010426603.1, from coordinate 21,569 downwards.
TTCCAGAGTGGTGTGTGCCAATGGGCTCTTTGTGAATGTGGTAGTAGCCGTAGGTGCTCAGCACTGCCAAAAATCCAGCTGTCCATGTCACATGTGAAGGAAGCCTCATTAATCTCGAAAATACAAAGTGTACGTTTCACTGACTGTGTTCAGCTCCTTAGGTGAGGCCAAACCCCCTTTTTACAGTTAAGCACTCAGCAGGTACCTGTGGCATCTGCTAAATACAGCCCTGATTTATGGGGGAAAAAATTCTGACTCTCAGACACTGCTCCCAGCTGACAAACAGAAGGGAAAGTCTCCAGCCTGGAAAGGTGAAACAAGCTGATGCTCATCTGCCTTGTGCTGGGACATGGGTGCCCGGAGCCTGCCGCACTGGAGAGGCTGGATTCATTACTCCCATCATGCTGCCAGCAGTGAAGTTGGAAGGATAAACCCAGAGGAACATGCTTCTTGTGACTGCAAAATTCTGCACCTGCTCTCTGCCCTGGAATAACCATCAGTAAATGCTGCGCTCAGTCAGCGTGTTCAGGTCCACTGGGGCCTGTCACTAGAGATGGGCAGGGACTGAAATTCCCAGCCCATGCTGATACTCACTGACGCTGCCAAAATAACACCGGGTGAGTGACAGGGCTTGCCCTAGCATTTGCCCTGTGTGAAGTGAAGCACGTGGGTCCTCAGCCATTTGTTTTTGCACTTAGGAGTAACCCCTGCGTCAGCAGGAGAGAACAGGAGGCAGATAAGGGGAGCAGCGCTGGGCCCCGGTGCCATGGGAGCAGGCATGGCACATGCAGCAGAGCTCAGCCCGGCTGCGAGGAGTGAGCTAGGCTGGTGACAAGCCGTAGTGCTCCTCCTAGGTGAGCTAAATATATACCTCATCTTGCTCGCTTGCCCCCTGTTACGGGTTGAGCTGTGCCGCCCGTCTGAAGAGCGTGGGTGGGCGCGGGTGAGCCAGGGGCAGCGGTGGGAGGCTGGTGGCCCCAGCCTCCCCTGCCCTGCCATAAAAGGCACTGGTGCACAGCCTGGCCAACTGGGGAAGCAGGGCAAGAAATAGCACAGAGACAATGGTGGATGAGCAGAAATAGAAGCAAGCCAGGGAGTTGCCACCTGGCTATAGGCAGAGGTTGCTTAAAGCAAGGACCTGATTTTTTAATCTTTTTTCAGAGTGCAGTCACGATGTGCAACTTTTCTCTACTTAAGGTCTCCTTCCTCACAGAAGATCTGACTGTTTAAATATAGGATAAACAGTGAAACGTGCTGATTTTTGTGTGCTACTTCTAATACATCTTTGGGAGGAGAAGATGAACATTATCCAACAGAGCATAGCTCAGACTGCCAAGGGTCACACAGGTCATGTCTACAAAGCAGGGCTAGAAAAGGTGTGTGAATTTAGCTGAATCTGAACTAGCAACACCTGAAGCAATTTTCTTCCCTAGTCTAAATGCAGCCTTCTAGCTCCAACATCCCTGAGTCTGTGGTACTTAAATCTCCTGGCATAAGTAGACCATGCCTGAAACAGCAGCCTTTTTTATGATATTGGCTAACTTGACCTATTCTGCACATTGGCTTCATTCAGCTTTACCTCACCACCCTTTCCTAATTAAGCTAATGCCCAGCACAATGCTGTATAACTTTCACTTTCTTCCTGGCAGCTCTTTTTTGGCACTCCTCATTTTACTTTATTTTTGAGGAAGGAGGTTAGGGTTCTGTATCTTACAGTATTAGTGTTGGATATAGACGAAACAGTATTTCATACAACTTATCATTTAATTTGTATTATATGTTAGCTTTGGCAGTGCAGGCATTGTAGTCATGCCAGTAGAGAAACTTTAATCTGAATGAGTGTAAAACTCAGCAAGGCTTGAAGTAGGGTTGCAGAAAATAATTTCAAATATTGAAAGTCTAGCCTGTGCTTTTGAGGATATAGGTGCTGTTGATCCCCTAAGTATCCCATTTTATAAAAGGCATGACCTCTCTGCAAAAATCAAGGACCGTTTTAGGTCATCATATAACTTGGGACGAGGAGTCACTCTGAACATGTGTGAAATTCAGCAGACGCATTTTGGGCACTGCCCCAACCTGAATCACAGCAGTCGTGGAAATGTACAGCTTGAGGGACCTCCAGAGATCATACAGCCCATCTTCCCCTCCCCTTCCCTCTCTTCCTGTCTGATATCCCTGACTGATATTTGTTTAACCTTTTCAAAATATCTTTGGTGACAGGGAGAGCCCTCTGCCAGGACTCACTTCTCCTGCTGTTTTCAGCATGTTTTTCTTTTAGCTCTGACCCAGCTCACTCTCCCTGATAAACAGCTCACCTTATTCTTTGCCTACCTGAAGATTAGTTAGTGTAGTGGCAGTCCTTACACATTTGACATGTTGCCACACCTGGCCTCATCCTCCACTCTTCCAGCCTGGTCAAACTAGTTCTTTCAACCTTTCCCTGCACGCCACATCTTCCAGGCTACCCCATGCTCCGCACTCTTCCATGCTTGTCTGCACCACCCCTGGAGCAATGGGATGCCATCTGCCTGGCTCAGCCCTGAGGAGGAATGAATGGTGATTTCCCCAGCTCCACATCTGGTGTGAACACTGGCCCCTCCTGATTGGCCTCTTGCCCCAACCCTGGATCACTGGCTCCTGCCTTGCCACTCACCTGGACCTCCCCTGGTCTGCTGCTGACACCCTGGCTCTTCCCCATAGCATCCTAATCTGCTTGAGTCCTCCTTTGAAGTGTGTGCTGTGCACTCCCTTGTATGGAACTTCATTTTATTGATCTCAGACCATTTCTCCCATTTGTCAAGACCACTTTGATTTCTAGCCCTCCAAAGTGCTTGCAAAGCATGCTTCCCCACCTGGAGGTGCCCATAGGCTTTAAAGTGTGCTTTCTAACCCATCACCCTCCTCATTAATGATATAAATAACAGCAGTGTGACCCAGTGATGTCTGCTTGCTTGCTACTCTCCCTTCTCTCTGTCTTCTCCCTGTACCAAGGCAGTGAGCTCATTTGCCTGTGAGACGCAGGAGGGACAGGGACTTGTCACCGGTGACAGCAGCCCCCTGAAGACAGGGGTCCCATGCTCAGCAGCTTGCTGCTGCCAGCATCAGGCATTACAGCCTTGCATCTGACATAGGCATGCCTCCAAAGTTAAAAAGCTGCTCCTATGCATGTAAGTGTGTGGATGGTGTTGAACCTCTGGTCTGTAGCCAGAAGACAAGCTGGGTTTGGCTTGACAGGACTGCTGAAGCTTGAGTTTGTGAAGCTTCAGCTCAAGCTTGCCAAGGACCCAGCTGAACAATTAAAGGAAATACCAGTTCAGTCGCAGGTTGCAGCACACTCATAGCCCTGCCTTCAATGAATAAAATTAATCATTCTCACTGATTCTCTAATCAACCGAATCCTCAGAGGTGTAAATTATGCTGGCAGATGTATAATCAGGGAAGTTTTCCAAATTAACCTAAAAAAATCCCAAGAACACACTGAATCTCTCAGTGCTGGCTGGGCTGAGTAAAGGCTGTCTAAAACAAGTGCAACTCAGAACTGGGCAGCAGCAACCATGCCCTGCAAAAGCCAATGGAAAAACAACCATCCTGGAAGGGAGGACTTTGATTCATGATGATGATGCCCTGCCTTGGCCAACCTTAACCTGCTGACCCTGCCCAGATATGCCTCCAAGCTCTTGTTTGCATGGAAATCCCATTAGTAGGTGCAGGAGCATCTCAAGAAAGGTGCAATCCCTTTGGCCAGCAGACCTGTAGGAGAAAAATAAACCTCAGCACATGGCTAGGAATAAAACTTGGAGGGTAGGGATATGGCCATCAATCAGTGTCACCCGCTGCTAAACATATCCCTGCAGCAGCCTTGGTCTGGTTGTTGGATGGTGGAGGACATCAGCCTTACAGCTTTGGCACGGCTTTGTCTTCTTACAGTTTCTGTGGTGAGAAACACCAGTGCTTCTTGAAGGAGTGACGATGGCTGCTGCGTGATAGTGCCCAGCAGATGAGCTGTGTGAAACAGTTATTAATCCACTGACCCGGGGTTGCAAAGGGCGTTGGGACACTTTATTTGCTCTCTCTAGAGATGTGGTTTGAAATAATTGTACTGGTGCGTGCTGAGAGAAGAAGAGAAGATCTTTACAGGAAAACAGTGAAACAAGACAGCAAAACCTGAGTCACAAGTGTATTGCTTACACAACCTGGGGTTACAAAAAGAGTTTGGATGAAGCCTGGCCTGCTGCTTTATGTACCCACTGTTTTATTATGTAAAATAAAAAGAAAATGGATTCCAGCAAATAATGCTAAATATTTGATGATATAATTATGCCTTATAAATGCAATGTTCTTTCTTTTGCAAATTAAATTTTCACCCATTTCATTTTTATTATTTAGGCCTTGAGCATGTCCCATTTGTTTGTTATGTACTTTCATAACCATTTGATTAATATTAAATGTTTGAAATAAAAACTCCATTTATATTTTAGTTATAACGGCCCTACGAAAGTATTATGAATACAAGTCAGTATTTATGGCCCACATTAGTTGTTAGTACTACTCTTGATATTTTTATTGTTCTGCAGGACATGCACAGTTCATTACATAAGAAAAATAGTTTAATTTCCAAGAGCTTTGTAACAATCCATAAACTGGAGAGTTTTCCTTGTCATGTCACAGAAACCGTTGCCGTCCTCGCGCTCCCATCTCTTTTATTCTGAAGAAGGCAGACCTGTGGGAGGGATGAGCCTACCCTATTTGCATGCCTGGAAGAGCAGGTCTCTTAAAAGGCCTGAACGCAGGAGTTACTAACTTTGAAAATCCTGACAGCTCAGCTCCTGTCCCCGCAAATGTACAGATCTGCACCATGGCTGGGCAGGAACTGGGGAGACCATTAACTACCAGGAATTATTTCATGGGTCTGCAAGTCATCTTTCATGCCTGTTGGATGTGGTAATAGACCAAACCCGGTGTGTTTGACAATTACCTGTACAGAAAATCTCCTTGTGGCTACTGCAGTGGGTGGCTGCAACTGGCACCCTACTGCCGTGGGTTTCAGGCTCTGAAGGTGCCTGGGAGGAGCAGGCTCCTCTGTGACACCAAGAACAGCATTAGGTTTTCTGCTCCATTAGCTCAGGCAATTTCAAGCGCTTCAGGTTTTTCCTGCAGTACTACAGACAAGTGCTGTGATTTGTATTAAAAAACCAAAGAACAAAAAAATCCCCTCCCGAGCACTCCCCCTGCTCTTAGCCAAGCCGCTGTGAATCAGGTACCTTACTTTCCTTTTGCTACTCCAGCTTGGTGCTCTGTCAGCTTTGACAACAACCTTACAGACTTTAAATGTCACTGTATCTCCGACTGGCTGCAGGCTGCGTGCACAAAGCATCTTCTTCCCAGCTCCACTTATGCTGGATTTCACTGGAATGCTTATGCGTCACCTGCAGGAAGAAAATCAGATCCCAGGATTTGCTAAACA
>NW_010426603.1:6745-16003 GCF_000710305.1 Buceros rhinoceros silvestris | reverse complement strand
ACTGCAGATGACAGCACCCGCCCCCACCACTGCTTCTTCTGCTAAAAAATGACGGGTCCCAGCTCCCCCAGGGTGACAAGGCACAGCTAGGCCTCCCTTGTCCAGCTTCCTCTTAGTGACATGGAAGAAGCATGCCTACTTCCTGCTTTGCAGGGCTTTGGTGAGACATGCCGGACTTCTGCACACACCTCGTGCTCATTTAAAATGCTGCAAAGCGGATTCGAAACCTACTCCATCTGTCCTGCTGGCTTCCCATCCTCCTTGCCTTGCTGCGCCTGACTAGCCGAGGTAAACAGCTGCGATGGTTGGTCCATAAAGCAGCAGTACCCTCCTCACCTGTGTGAAGCCAGCTAATGCTGCTGGACTTGAGCAAGTTAAACAGTCCTTGTAAATCTTCTCCACTCCAGGCCTGCTCCTCCGTTTCTGAAACGCTGCCAGACAGCCATCCTACCTCTGTGGTGGGTAATATCCCCTGCAGTTTGGATTTTGCTAGGCAGAGTGAACAGAAACAACCAGTAACAAAAGACTTCTATCCTCCATGGCTGCTGAAATGACATTTCAAATGGACAGAGGAAATGTTTCTGAGGGTATAGAGATTTCAGTACCAGAGGTAAAAGTAGCTGCCTCCCCTTGAACGGCCAGTGCTTGCTCTCATTCTCGTTTTGGTTCCCCAAACTCCAGAGGTGTATCAGACATGGCTTTCCACTGAACTGAAACCTCTCATTTTGGGTGATGTTTAGCAAAATATTTTCTTTCTGAGAGTGGATAAGGAACTTTTGGGCTGTGGGAGGACAGGCAGAGCGCACAAGGACCTGCATGTCCTTTTTTCACCCTCTTCCCTCTTTCAAACACAAGCACATACAAGCTGCCTCCACCCTCTTCAGTGAAGACCACTGAAGAAGCATAGGGTGTGCATGGCTGTGACCTTTTCATTGCAGCCCACTGTGGGCTGCTGGGTCTGAAGAAGTGACTCCAGAGCTCAGTTTGCAGAGGCAGGGGAGCCAGGATCCCATTTCCAAGTGCTGTTGAAACCCTGGCTGGCGGTGAAGGCCCTCTCTACTTTCAGAAGAGGCTGTGCTTTATTTCCTTCCAATCCTGCTATCTCGGAAGTCAGGAGGAGAGCAGCACCCAGCCCCTCCACAGGGTACTGGTGGAAGGCTATACCCAGGCTGGCAGGGCAGGGTAGCAGCACCTGGAAGGGGGTTTGTGCCCCCTGGCCTCCCACTCCACCCTCCACGCACTGGGCTGCTGACTTGCATTAAGGGCAGAGTACCCCATGTTCCTCAGTCGCCTCCATCAAATAGGGCTTGGGAGAGGGTGTCAAGCTAGGAGGCTTGATTCATTTGGTTTGAAGGTGACAGCTGCCATGCAAAGTAGATGGCTGCTTGGCCCCACCCTGCATCTCTGCTGACTTGAAGGAGAGATGGCCTCCCTCCGATCAGAAACTGTGCTTCCCTTTGGCTGTTGGGCTTTGGGATTTCCAGAAAGAGATAAATCTCTGTTACAGAAACTGGCAGCAAGAGCCTGGGACAGTAACTCAATTATACTGTTAAAAATACTCAGTCCTTCGAATGAACTGAAAAAATTAGTTGTTTCTCACATCCTATAAGGAAAGTTGCAAGCATATTATCAGCTAGGGCCAGACAGGGCATGGGAGCCACTGTCCAATGGCAAGGGGCAGAGGGGATGAAGCCCATTGAGTCCCTTCACCCCATGTCATTCCTGAAGGGCAGAGCCCGGCTGCTTCCGGAGCAGCTGCCATGTGTGGTCTGCAGCAGCCAGGGCCATTGGGCTGCCTCCCGCGAGCTCTGTTTGTTTCTGGAAACTGAAATACCTCAGCTCCCAAATCATGACAGGAGAAGGTGCTTTACTTAGAGTTGAAACTGGAGCCAAAATCTATTCTTGGCAATGACTTGAAGGTCACACACCAACAAAGAGTTCCTACCACATCGGTATGTGCTATTAGACAGATGCTGCTGTTGCTCTTTCTCTGGCAGTGACAGATTTTAGGCTTAGCATGCCACCCTTTCATGGGTGCGTTTGTTTTCTCCTCCAGTCTGCATTGCTTTCCTAATCCTCGCCTCCAACTGAAATTTCACCCACTCGTGCCCTCCTCAAAGGGATGCAACTAGGCACGGCTAGTGCAGATCTTTACAGTAACATCAAATCCCTTCCTGCCTGCAGATTTCACCAGCAATGAGGTGGCAATGTAAATTCGCAAGCGTGCCCTGCATAGCCTCTGGTCTTGGTATCTCTTGAGGTGAGTGGAACAGTTCGCACACAACCCTTGCGCCTATCACAGGATGCTGGAGACAGCCTAGGGGACTCAAAAGTGGAAGCTGGTCAGGAACCCCCTGAGATGTGGAGACATGTCCCATTGTCATCCTTTCCCAGCTGGTGGAACCCAGCACCATGCACTAACTTCTGAGGTGACTGTGGAGAGGTTCAGACTCTCACAACATAGAGATAGTTTATTACCAAATTTGGCTATTCTTCCTTCCTCTTCTCTGAAGTAAGAGACCCACCATGCAGAATAGAGTGGAACAAAATTTCCAAAAGGGTTGACCTGCTACTCCACCACCACCACTCTGACACCTCTTCATCTCAGGATGATGACTTTTTCAAGGTAGCTCTCTGCCAGTGTTTGGCTTATAAGGAGACATCAGTAAGAAACAAAGCAAGCTCAGGGTTATGAATGGTGGCCACGGGATGGGCAAGTCAATCAGGGATAAATTGGGAGTGAGGAAAGAGGAGCCTGATGCACTACTGATCACCATGGACAGAGATGGGATTAGAGCAAACAGTTGCCTGTATTTATAACCTTCCCAACACCCTGCTGCGCCTGAAGGAGAGGAGAGAGGAAGGATCACAAGACCCTCACTGGCCAGGGCTTGGGAAAGGAAGTCTCTGAAATATGAACTCTGGACGTCCCCCCACCCCGGGGTTGAGATTTTCCATAGTGTCATTCCCACTCGTGGATGGAGTGCTCTAAGGATCTTTGCTCCCCAGCCTGCAGGAGACCTTTTCAGGAGCTCAGAGAGCCAACCTGAAGGGAGGCAGGAAGAAGTCTGCTACTCTGGTCCCTGCCCTTCATGCCCTGCTGTCCCTGAAGGCTGATGGAGTTAATTGATTTATTATGAGTACAGTCCTTTTCAGTGTGGGTCTGTGTTTATGTTTACTTTAGGAGCTAGAGATGGTGCAGATGGCTAATTTGTTTGTTCAGTATTGTTCTTTCTAGCTGCCTAGAGCTGTTTTTATACTTCTGTATTTGTCATGGTTACTGCATACTCAAAATCTCAAGTGCCTCTTTTCCTGTATGGCAGAAAGCTAGTAAGTATCAGCTCAAAAATCATGACTGTTTAGGAGGATACTCTCTTTCACCCTGTTGTCCGGCACTACCTCTATTTCCTGTGTTTAGATGGGGAGATCTTGGAGGCAGAAAGCCAGTTCCAGTGCAGAGGTTTCTCGGAACATTTAGAAAACAGGAACAACGGGCTTTGCCCTGGCTCTGAGAGCCCGCAGAATGGTTCAGCTCCCGTACAGGTTAGGGAGGAACACAGGCAGGACAGCTGCTGCTGCTGGAGAGAAAAATGGTGGAGGTGGGGAGGGAAGCAGCTGCGTTTGATCACACACCGTTGCTGCGCAGTTGCTGCTGGTGGGAAGAGCAAGCCTGCTGATTAGCATTCCCAAGAATACAATTAGAAGACAAGGCTATTTTCAGCGGTGTCCCCTCTCATGGATTGTAAAGGCACAAGCGCAAAGAAGGCTGGAGTAAGCGCTTCCTCCACCGCAGGCACTGGATGGCTTATATTAGCACAATGCTCCAAATCCCCTGTAAGTCCTCCCAGAAAGGGAGAGTAAATATAGTTTGTCAAACAGTTATCTTTAGCACAGTCTCGTCTGCCAGCATGGATCTTTCTGCATGACCTCTTGCTAAGTCAGAGCAATTTCTTCTCGTTTGCTTACTCCTGCTTGTGACATCGTGCCTGGAAGGAAGCCAGGGCTCCCTGGGGCTGGAGGGAGAGACTGCTTCCACCCCCCTCACTGACCAGCCTCTGAATGGACACAGATGGGTTATTGACCTTTAGGCCCAGTTTTTCCTATCTGTTCTAAAAGGCAAAATACATGAGATGGAAGTTCACACAGGATGGTGAAGGGAAAGCAACCTGGCTCTGCTGGGAAGCGCCTCTGAACTCCTGCAGACAAGGGGCACACTGAGTCTACACCTCTGCACCAAGTGCCCTATAATGATGGGATGGTGGTAGGAGAAGAAGCAGAGGGAACTTTTGCAATGAGCTGAAGCCAGCCCTACATCACACTGCTGCTTAAGTAAGCAATCTTTCCCTCCCTCAGTCTCACTTTGCCACCACTTCTGTTGTGCCACCCACCTCTCAGGCACACACGCACATACAGTCTTCTCCATGGGACCAGGTTGCATCTGCTCCACCAGCTGTCTGAGTGGCAACGAAAGCACAGTGAGGAGGATGGGCAGGTCCCACCTTGGGCGTTCACTCGGCCTGAGGTGGCTGCAGTGAGCTCATGGGCCATCCATGGGGTGCTGGCAGGGCTGGGACACTACAAGGCAGTGACTAAACCTTTTTGAGCTGAGAAGGGGAGGTGTGGGAGAAGAGGCATTGCACGCCAGCAGGGACCTCAGCTGCTAGATGAAGAGCATCATTTCTTTTCACAAAAAAGCTGGGGCACTGCAGTAGGGCCCAAAAGCCCCTGCCCATGAGTCTGCAACTTGATAGCACCCAGCAGCCAAAAAAGGCCCAACCCCTGCCGGGTCACGGCTATACCAGAAAGTCGGAGGCAGAGCTCGCTTTCCTCAGGGTAAGCTGGAGCTGTACGAATGCAGCGCGAGGGCAGCCAGCTCTAGCATGCCATGTCCATGGGAGAGATGGGTCTCCCATGCTCATCACAGCAGGCAGTGACGAGCCTCCACACAAAAGTCTGCACATCTGAATCATTAATTTTCAAACAAATATTTCTTTTTTTTTTTTTTAATCTCAGTGGAGTCTCATTCCTTCAGGAAACTGCCACAGGCAACTGGTGTAATACAAATCTCAGAGACTTGGACGTAATGAAAAGGGAGAGATGAGAGAGTTAATGGCCCCAGCTGCTACTATAAGCTTTACTCTCCCCAGCTGCACTTAGTTTGAGAGGCATCATATTGCAGCTCCTTCCCCTGTGCCACACTCTAGCACAGTTGGGGAACTCTCCAGAACAAGAACAACACAATTCCAGTGCCGTCTGCCAGACAGAGAAACCCAACCACGTTCTTTCGACAGGAGGCCCCTTGCTTCCTCCTGTGCTACTGAAGTAGAGCTCTTCAAAACTCTCAGAGGCCAGATCTTCGTCTCTGCCACGCTGCTGTAAATCTGCAGCAACTCCAGCACAGCCAGGGTCTACACAGAGGAATGAAAGCCGGGTCAGGCCTGGCGAGCTGCTGCTCATCTTGCAGGAGCTGAAAAGGGACCAGCTGTCCCATGGGAAGGCTACATTCAGTTGTTCTCCAGGGATGGGAAGTGAACCTGGCCCTGGCTGAGCATGAGGAACAGAGCAGAAGGAGAGGAGCTGCCTCCAGCATCTCACAGCCCTCTGCAGAGGACCGCATCCAGCAAAACTCCCTCTGTTAGCAATAACTAAGGGTAGCTCTATTAAATATGTATCTACAAGAAACCTACCCACTGTCGGGTGACTATAGCCAGAGGAAATTCAGACAGCTGCATGCCAGCTATGTGGCATACAACTGCACATATTCTGTGGCTGAACCAGTGTGGAGGCAGCATAACCATTTCCTACAACACAGGTTGGATGAGGGGCTCCAATCCATGCACTCTTTTCTCTGTTGGCGTCACCTCCATCTTCTTTTCTCCATTAACTTTGAGTGAGGGAGGAAGGGACCACAGACAGGAGCCTGTGCTTCCCAGGGTGCAGTGGTGCCACTCACCTCTCTGCAGGACATGGCTCAGGCCTCTTCTCTCTGACAATGATTTAAATGAAGCAAATGAAGCTCACTGCTTCAGCTCAGTTCTTGGGCTTATTCTTTTCATTTCCTCAACTTTGAAGCAATTCCTAACTCTATTGCACCACCCATGTGCCTCATCCAGTTATGCTCACTCCAATTCCCATCTCCACCAGCCCCTTGGTGGGCTTGGGGGTGATGGAGCATGGTTTGCATCCTAGGACTCACAAAGCTTTTTCCCATTAGAACACTGCTAAGGAGACAGCAAGAGTAATAAATGGCCTCAAAAAACTCTCCCAGCCCTTCCTGTTTATTATAAACCAGTGAGATGCCAGTAGCAATGAGCAAAGTCTTAAAATACTTGTGAGATTCTGATTGGAAACATGATGTATTTCTGTTATTCATGAATAAAAATTGTATTTCCCAGGTAACTTAACTTGAAACATGTTCCTAAAGTTAGTTTAAATGTGAATTTTCCAACAACAGTTCTTGTTCATTTCTCAAAAGGCAAATCAAGCTTGCAGTGACAGCCAAAATCCCTTTCTCTTTACTTCAAAGGAAGCAAATATTGCAGAGAAAAGGCAGACGATGGATCAGTAACAGCTTCAAGTCCATCACCCCTACAGCTCTGGACTTCCTTCAGGTTATTCTGAAAAGCAAACGTGAGATGCCTTGTGTGGAGCCAGGAGCCCTGCAAAGCTGACAATAGGAACCAGCATTTTATTTCACTCATCAGCCAACTCCTGCCCCTTTTCTTCCCAGTTTTTCTAAAGACTTTCTTGTGAACACAGCTGTGGATAGAGCAACTTCACTCTGCTCAGGCCCAGGTTGCTCCTTTGCTTTATTTGCACATACAAAGTACCCTGAAAGAACAAACATTTCTTCTGAATTATTTATAGAATATGGAAATGATAATAACATAGAAATCTGCTATGATTTAATTAATTGCAAATAAGTAATATGGTAATGTTAGCAATACATTTAACTGAAAAACCTACTTATAATTAAATGATTTCTTATAAATAATTAGAGTAAAACTCTGTGTGTTGTAACTCATCATTTACATTTAAGGCCTGATTCTTCCTGCACTTCTGGTGTAACTTTACCCACAGGGACGCTCCTGGGGAACCACTGAATTCAATGAGACCTGTTGGCAGGATGGGATCCAGTTTAAAATTAGAAGGAGAACAGATTGCAAAAGAAAATGGTCACTTTTTCTGTTTTGTTTTTTAAACCAACTAAGGGTCAGCAATTCAGTCTCTAAAAGATGAGCTTTTCTTTTTGCCTGGAGAGTAAATTCACTTTATTTTGCCTTTCTTAACCTCACTTTAAAAGCAAATGAAACCCAGACGACACTGTTTCACACGTGTTGTTTACCATTTGTCTAAGCCACTCTTGCCTGGCTCTACAACAGCTCCTGGCAATGTGGACCCTATCTGATACATTTGTGAGTACCATGACAAATAACAAAGTTTGGTTACCGAGACAGAGAGGAGGAGGAGGAGAGGCACCTGAAGGAGTGTGCAATGTTACCATCTGAGCAAGAGGGATGAAGTTCAGACTGCTGTCACCAGCCTGTCCCTGGTGCTAGCCTGGGCCTTAGCTTAAGGGAGCAATGAGTAAATCAGCCCAGCGAGCTTCCAGTTCCCACCCTCGACAGGCAGAAGCAGGGATGGATGGCACCTAATTTAGTATTTTATTTTTTAAGCAGTCCTTTATCTCTGCTTTGAAATCAGGCTGGGTTTTAACTCCAGTCAAGTGCAAACTGTTTCACAGGACAATACTGGGTTTCAGCTGTAAGCAGTGGACAGAAAGGATGATGCTTCATTACTGTCACTTTCTTGAAAAGGGACAAAATGAAGCAGGTATGGATTTTACTTTCACTGACCTAAGTCAGGGGTTTCCTTAGGATAGAATCTCAAGGCAAGCTGGAAAACACACAATGCCCTTAGAGGCCCAGGCTGGCTCCTCCTGCAACAACCTCAAGTGCAGTCGATACCCCTCTTTGCCTTTTTCATCCAAAAGAAGCCTGTGATGCAGCAGAACCAGTACCTCTTCCTACAGATTAAGGACTGCTTCAGCTTTTGGAGGGACTTATACAAAGTCCTCGTGCAGGAGAAAAAAACCCTCTAATATAGTTCAACTCAGTAAAAGAAGAGAAAGCCCTCTGCTAAAAAAAGTAGCAACATGCATGGTCTTTGGCAGGGCAAACATAGCCCATGAGTCACTATCTGAACTGACTCCTATGGTCACAGTCAGGATGATACCGGCAGTGCCACAGCACCTCTTTGGACAGCCTCTTACCCTGCAGGGACCTCTGAAGGTGCTCCCCCAAGGAAAGCACTGCCAGCAGCAGGGGTGTGGGGGAAGTCTGGCAGGGCAGGTAACTTCGTCCCTCTGCAGCTGAGGAGCAGCTAAAAATGGAGCTCGGAAGATTGCCTAGGCAAAACAGATTTATTGGTATTGTTCCAGTGCTTGGTGGACTGTTATTCATCAAAAGCAGCACTGAAGTTGGCACTCTTCACAGAAAAGGAAGGGATCCACCCCAAAAGACTAAATGTCAGGAAACTTTTGTGACACAGGATGAAGGAACACATGCTGCTGCTGCAGTTCGAAACGTTCCTGCTCAGAAGATAACCAGGAGGCAGCATGGCTGGGCTGGGCTGCCGGACGACATCTTCCACCAGTGCCAGGACCACATCAAACCTGCAGAGCCCTTGCTGAGAGTCCCCTCCAGGGGGTGGCTGGAGGTCAAATGACTAACCACCCTGTACGCACTGCTGTTCCCAGAAATGTCACTGCTTGGAAAAGCTTTGCTGTCAAGAGGTGGATTTCAGAAAATAAATCGTGGAGAAGAGGAAAGGAGCAGATGCTAGACCTCCCCCTTCACAAGTTAATTTTTATATGGTCAGACAAAGAGCAAAAGAGGCACAATAACCCAAAGAAGCAGAACCGGTGAGGTGAAGTAACCATCTGGATTATAAAAATACCAATAGGAAGTGTAAAGTAGTTGGTTCAGTTATGGGCACAGGTTATTTGTCTCTCCAAAGAAAAACAGAGGGCTTACACAAATAGAAGGGAGCTCACCATTTGAAAGTAGCCATCAAAATAGCTATTAAAAAGCACAGCTAAAAATCTTTGCTTCGTGCTGTTTATCATCATTTATTTCCTCTGGGAAAGCCAGAAGGCGCAGCTTAGATGTCTGAGCAGAAATTCTGAACTAATTAGAGTCCCTGGACTGACGAGTTAAAGCCCCAGCAGGGTCCATCCAGATCCCTTCTTTCCAGGTG
>NW_010426603.1:5740-6660 GCF_000710305.1 Buceros rhinoceros silvestris | reverse complement strand
AGGGAAGCAAATACCCAGCACCGCTACCGCATGAAGTGTTTTGTTGCCCAGAGTTAATAAAGAAAGCACAGTACTTTCTGCAAGATAAAAACTGCCTTCATTCTGTAATTTCTAAGAGGAGGTTGCCCTAACTATATTCTCACAGGGAAAATGTGTTGAGCCTATTCAATCACCACCACAAAATCACAGTGAATTTAGTGGGTTTTTTCCTAATTATTACAATCAAATAGGTCTGAAAGTGCAATGGAAAAGGTGGTGCTTATGCTGGTTTGCCTTTATTGCAGTGCATGAAGTAGGATCTGCAAAGACATGAGTCAGTGTGCAGAAGCTGATTTATTTCCTGATTTTTGTAAAGTGATCGGCATCACCTCCCCTGCTTCCATGGAATCCTTCCATAAGAATACCTTAATTCTTGAGCTTTCTACCTATTGGGTGACGGGTGATGCATCTTAAAAGAGAAAATTATTTGTTCCTAGTGGTTAGCAGTAGCTGAATTAAATAAGGGGAAAAAAACCCATACACATCAGTTGCAAATTAGTCTGGACAAAATTTCATGCCTCATTCCGTTATGCAGTTGCTGTCTAACATCTCTAAGTCCTCTTTCTTCTGGACAATTGCAGAATACAACACTCTATTAAAAAGGGTTGGAGAAAACCCGGATTTCTGGTGGAAAAAAGATTAAGGGAATGTATTTGAAAAATAAAAAAAAGGGCCTCCTTCAGCTCACAAAGATTGCAAGAAGCTTGCAAAAAGGAAAAAAACCAAAACCACGGGCGAGAGAAAAGGAAAGTCCAGCTGGCTTTCCTGTGCCCTTGGCTGAGTGGGTGGCAGGATGAGGCTCCCATCTGCAGCCCATCGCCTGCCCGCTTCCCAGTTGTGAGACAGCTGCTCCAGCCCAGCTCTGTGGGAATGGGATGAGT
>NW_010426603.1:3877-5611 GCF_000710305.1 Buceros rhinoceros silvestris | reverse complement strand
CCAATAACCCCTTTCATCTCCGTTTACTCATGTTCTGTTTGTTTTCAAACAGTTGCCAAAAAAAAAAAAAAAAGGCATGAGGCGTCTGGGGGTGTGGGTCATGGAATAAGTGTTTTGTAGTGGAAGCAGGTAAAGGAAAGAAGATGCATACTTGGCCTTTTTGCAGTAAAGAGTGAATACGCTTCTTCCCAGAGACAGCAGCTGAGATGTCCCTAAAAACAGGACAGTTTCCCAAGGAAGGCCACAGCCACAGAGGAGAGTGTCCTGCTGCCTGGTGGCAAGCCTCCGGCTAAGGTGACTCAAGAAGGGATGGGGGCGCCCCAGGGCTGGGGACCACCATAGCAAGCAGTGGCAAGTTGAGGGGGCAGAGAAGGGGATCCCAAGGTGGGGGCACAGCTGGGTGCTTCAGAGGGCAGGGTGTGTTCTCAACCCTGTCCCAGCACTGCATGAAGGTGGGAGCTAATGAGCAGGGATGTTTTTTGCTGTGTCTGCTGAGTCAAAAGTGATGGGAAGAAGAAACACATACTACAGCTGGAAGATTTCATGAATTTTTCCAGGCTCCTCCATGAGTTTATTTTATAGGGATCTTCCACTGGGTGCAACATTTGGGGTTTTAGCATGTAGTCTGCTCTACCAATCTCTACAAAAGTGTGTCTTGAGTGGCAGAAAGAAAAGCAAAGTTAAGAGAATTGTGTATAAAATTAACTACAGAATTGTCACCCCATCTTCAGCACACCTGTGCAAACCAAGCAAGAGAGCCATATGGACACTGCCATGCACTTGGGAGATTTGTATGGAAAACATCAGTGCCTCTCCTTGCCAAGAAGGGATGCTTCACAGGGTTCAGCCTTTCAGGGATCTCAGTGATTCCAATTTGAACCCTGCCCTTAGTGCTCAAAGCTCATAGCTTGCTCCAGAGGCTGCCTGAAGGCAGTGAAAGAGTTACCTCTGGAACAGCAGCCCAGGATGATGAAGTGGATAAGCAGGCACTTCATTCACCCCAGAGCACTGCCTGACCTTGGGCCATGGCAGAGGAAAGGTGTCCCTGCTCCTGGGAACAAAGGGCAAGACTCAGGAGTCCTGCTAGCCTACATGGAATGTCAGGGAGAGCAGCTTGGCTGTCCCATGGTGAGGGCCACCCACTACATTGTGCCCACCACAGAAAGTAAATTTGCTGAGGCCCACCTTCTGTTTTCACAGGGGAAAAAGGGGGTTTTTTTTATTGTTTGTTTTTTTACTTGCCTCATTCTATCTGGGAGCACAGACCTGAAGGTATAGTTTGTGCTGGGTTGGACTGTGGCGTGTGAAAAAACAAGAGTCTACTTGGGGAAATGTGTGGGGTTTTAAAATTATTTTTCAAAAGCAGCAGCTGGAGCTACCTAAACGCAAATGCTTGAGGAGTAGAAATGTGAAATGCTGAGGGCTGAGCCATTTCAAGCCTCATTATTGGATGCTTCCTACCTGTAGCCCTGTTGTGGTGAATCATGCGCTGAAGTGGTAGTAGTTAGGGCTACAAAAGTCTCGATTTATGATGAGATCCGCTACTCTTGGTGCCATTAATTTCCACACTGTCCAATATTTTCTCCTGTCGCCTGAGGAGAGGCTGTGTTTGAGCAGGGACCACTGCAGTGCCGTAACACCGTGCACACAAAGCAGTGGGTCTCATGCCGATTTGGGGGTGAGTTAGACATGGAGAGAGGTGCAGCCTGCAGAACAGCTGCCATGCTGCAGGCG
>NW_010426603.1:3435-3799 GCF_000710305.1 Buceros rhinoceros silvestris | reverse complement strand
GTTCCATCCCACCAAGAGTAGCTGTCCCACCAGCAGGATGGATGAGCAGGGCTTGGCCCAGGCGCAGAAGAAAAGGATCCAGGGACTCTCTTGACGTAACAAGCCACTAGAGAGCACTCTCAAACATATTTATACCCTTTGCCTAAGTGCTAGTTCATAAAAACACGTGGTTGCCATGGCCTGGTTTATAGCATATCTAAAAAGAGAGCTCCCAAACATGCCAGGTTTTCTGAGGTCACCACAAAAGCGGTCAAAGTCTCCCTTGTGTGGCGCCTTTCCCACCCACCGAGACCTGGGCACAGGGCTGCACCCGATGGCTCCACTCACCCCCTCCCGCCCTGCACTGCTGCCTGTTTACAAGTAA
>NW_010426603.1:0-3291 GCF_000710305.1 Buceros rhinoceros silvestris | reverse complement strand
AATAAAATAAAATAATATTGCATTTGGACAACTACAGCTTTTTTGAGATTTTTATATACAAAGAAGTGCAAAAAGTATTTAAAGGTCCTAGTTTCCTTATATTAGTGCCAGAATTTTTTTTTTTTAATTAAAAATGGCAAGAGGTTAGCTCAGCAGCTATCAACAAAAGCACCAAACAGGTGATCTGCCAGAAAAAAATACCTTTGAAAAAAAGAGGATGGAAGTGGATTTGGGAAAAGAAAAAAAAAATCACACATTCTTCATTAAAACACTTTTAATACTACACAAATTACAGTATCACCTTTTAAAAAGTTTAAAAAGGAATATTAACAGTAGCACTGTTGCAGCTAAAGCACTTCAAAATAATAAAAAACTTCTTGTAGCCCAGGAAGTAGTAAACTGGTATAAAGGGAGAATCCACCAGAGTGTTATTGTTACTTAGTAAAGCAACTGAAAGAAAAAAAGCAACATTGAATGTGAGAAAAATGAGCTATGTATGAATGCCCTCTGATTTATTTTTTTTGGGGGGGGAGAGGAGGGCGGGGTGCAGGGAGGGTGTGGGGGTAGAGTTCCTTTTGCAGTTCTGGCTTTATGCTGGCAGGGTCTGGGGGCTGAATATCAGCGAAGTGAGCATAGTCACCACAAGCCATTTCTTTTCCAGCTACAGCATTCCCGGGCCACCACCTGGCATCACCGTCCAAGAGTTTCCTCTCCAGGTGTCCGAGCTGCAGAAGCAGGGCAGCTGGTGGGGAGAAGGAAGGTGTGCTTCTTTACAGGTCTCTCCACCCAGTCACACCAACATCCCTCGGCCCCAGAACAAGGGCATGCTTTGTCAGGAGCAGGTCTTGTGCTCAGCAGGCTCAGAGCTGGGCCACCACCTGATAACACAAAATGGGGGTCCTTTTTTTGGGAGGCTTTGGGATTTTGGTTTTGCTTCTTTTTTAAGTGCAGGGATACCACCTTAATAAAATCCATGAGCTTCATCCCATATGAGGTATTATGCCAAGCAACTTTGAAGAACTTGTTACCATCTATCAGCTCAAAATCCATTTTTTTAATAAAGTGCCTAAATACACATTTACACAGATCATAGTGGTTCCAAAGAATCCTTTACAGTTGGTTTTTTATATATATAGGTATATATATGTATATAATGTGCGTTTTCTTCAAATTGGCTAAATGTGTTTACATAAGACACCGATCTTGACTATAAGTTTTAAAGCGTAATATTGACTCAATGAATTTGTTTATCATGCAAGTCTTATCTAATATTACATTGACCTGTAATATGGAACACAATGTAGTGGGTGTGCTCATTAAACACTTCATAAAAAATTACTGTGCATGTGCAGTTCTGATCTTCAAATACTCATAATGACCATTTCTTTAAAAAAAAAAAAAGTCTTCCAAAGAAGATCTACTCTGCCTTAAATTGCAGTCTGAACATTGTCACAATAAGAACAACTGACGAAAAAGCACCCAAAATTCTTCAAATTATTGTCGGCCGAACAAATTTTTCCTCCTCCTCCTCCTTTTCTGATACTGAAAGTGTTTATTAGCCCATCCCCGGGAAGGGATGACCTCACCGCCCTTTTGCTCAGAAACAACCGCTTATAACCGAGTTATAAACACCTCAACAGAAGGGCTCATACAGCTGCAGCGTTGCCAACAAACTATAAACAGCACAAAAACATCACTATAAGACTCAAACTATTTCTAGTAACCAATGATTTATTGATTTTAGAAGTCTGCTTGGTGATGCAGAAGCATGATCAAAAGAAGTGGCTTTACAAAAAGAGTTCTCCAAAGTAGCTTAAAAGGCAGGGCCAGGGCCATTATGTGCAACCTAATTGCTTTCATTTCAACCAGTTTATATTTTCATTTTCAAAGAATAGCAGTAGGTTTGTTTCAAGCACGCATAATAAGGAAATTACAGGTTTCCTCCACCCACATTCGGGCTGTCACTGATATGCCCTCGGGCAATCTGACAGAGCCTCAGTCACCTCTGTCACTGTACCACACCGTACCTGCCACTACTTGGAAACACCGGGTCAGCGATAGTAACAATAGCAACAGCACTAGAGGTGACTGATAAGCAAACTCAAAGTCCACCGGCACTATCTGAAATTTAAAGTAAAATTTAAAAACATTAGGAGAAAAAATCAAGTCTCTCCCCCACCTCCCCAGCTTTGTCCAAAGACACAAGAGCCCCAGAAGTGAAGCTGAAGACTCAGAGATGGCAGTGCTACGTTGGCACCTTTGCCAATCATTTAATTTTGTTATCAAAGTTCCACGTTGTGGTTATGTAATTGGTGAATAAATGCAGTTTTGTAATCTTACAACTGATCACGTGAACTGCGGTCAACTTAACCTTAAAAAAAAAAAAACAACAAAAAAACCCACCACCACCAAACCAAAACCAAACAAACCCAGAAATCCCTAACTCAACAGCGCCTCTCGGACACCTCTCCACATCCTACTCTGGAGGCAACTTCCCTGGAGAAACACGGAGGAATTTGGGACTGGATGTGGTGGATCTGCTACCGCAATGAGAGGCACGCGTTTCAACCAAACAAACCCAGAAATCCCTAACTCAACAGCGCCTCTCGGACACCTCTCCACATCCTACTCTGGAGGCAACTTCCCTGGAGAAACACGGAGGAATTTGGGACTGGATGTGGTGGATCTGCTACCGCAATGAGAGCCACGCGTTTCTAGGAGAAGGCCCTCCTGCTCCCTAAGCTCGCCTGGCCGGTGGTACGGCGAAGGGCATCCCCACCTCGGTTAGCCACTCTTCTCCCCAACCGCCTCAGACTACGCCTGCACGCGAGCAGCTCTACAGGACAGGGGCCAAGAATAAGGAATCACAGACAGTAAGGCAATCTTTACAATGTCAGAAAGTGTATTTGGCATTTAAACAAAAAAAAAAGAGAAAAGAAAAAAAAGAAACAAGTGCATACAAATACAGCTAGAAGCATTTCTGTTTTGCCAAGTGCTCTCTAAAAAAAGCAGCGCAAGTCACAGCCTACATTGAACAGTAACTGTCACCAGGGAAGCACAACAAATAGTTGCTATAACAAAAGGGAAAAAAGAAAAAAAAAACAAACACAAAACAAACAAACAAAAAAACAAAAAAAGAGAATTAGAAGAAATGCCTTTATAATAAGTACATACCTTTTGTCTTCAAAAAATATAGAAACACAATGTATTCAAAAAAATCAAAATTATACAGCCATGTTTATGAAGTCTACATTTCCCTTGTCTTGGAGATATATATATATTTATATATAT
>NW_010426602.1:15446-15832 GCF_000710305.1 Buceros rhinoceros silvestris | reverse complement strand
TCACCGGGGCCAGCTCCCAGCCGGAGCCAGCGCCGGACACATCCCTGGATCAGGGGTGTGGGCGCCCAAGGGCTCTGCACAGCTGCTCCCGCGGGTAGCGCCAAGGGACCCCAGGGCACCCCGATCCCGTTCGCCCTGATTCCTGAGGAGGGAGGCGCAGCAGCCTGAATGGCTGCTTTCAGCATCAGCCAGGCGATCTTCCAGCTCACCGTGTCCGCTGAGCGCTGCCCTTGGCCGAGGGCTGAGGATGAATCCCTGGCACACGTGCCATGTGCGAGGCAGGGCGTGCGTCATGACCATCACCTGGTTAATGGCCGGCATCCTGCTCCACCTGCCAGTGCGCCACCAGCACCCAGGGACGCGCGCACCGTCCAACGTGCTGCACC